>NC_056732.1:372738677-372901177 GCF_019279795.1 Protopterus annectens | reverse complement strand
CTTTCTTCTGCATTTGAAATGTTACCCTCCATCCTCCTTTTCATGTGCCACATTCCTTCCTCAAGGTTTAATGTCCCCCCCTCGGCAGTATACCCCATGTTTGACGTATCATTTGATTAATGATGCCCAATTCCTTCATTCCTGAACAGTAAGCCGACAGTCTTCATTAATGACTGCAGTTTAGGTACTACCAAGAAATGTTCAATGACTGGACCCAGTTCAGATTCTGATACATCTCCCAACACATTCCCAATCCCTTATGCCAAAGGCAACCTTTACACTCATAGAAATAAACCTTTCTTCTAGTATTCAGTAATTCTAACAAAGCTCTGGCCATGAAGCACTGCAGTCATGTCCTGTACTAGAGCCTAACAGTGTTTTACTCTAGTACAGTATTTATTTCTAATTTTTCTGTTATATCTTCACATTAGTCTTGCCATTACAGTGACTCGTACCTGTTTTCTTTGTTCCAAAGCTGCGTTTGAATACATTATTCTGCATTTTTTTATTTACTTCCACAGATGATTATACACTGCCTGAGGTAATTTCCTCTCTCTCTGTCTCTCTCTCTCTGTTATGAGTCTATGTACTGAATTACCCATTTTGAAGAACCTTCATTATGTTCACTAAAGTGTCCCATTTTCTTTTGTACTTCTCCATACTCTCACCTTTGCAGTCCCCCCCCATGCCCTTCCTTTTCACCTGCTGTACTTGCATAACCCAACAAGAATCATGTTTTTCTTTATTCTGGAATCTTTCAGTGACTGATATTTATATGCATCATTCAGTGCTTTATTGCGCAGTTAATTCAGCATTTGGTTTATTATTAACTCTCATTTCTCCTCTCTTCTTTCTACTCCTGAGACATGTTCTGAAATATCTTAAGCTGATGTTGGCTACTTCCTTTTTACATTTTTGCCTTCCACCTTCTTCACCATTGTGCAGCATCTGATCTGTCCTTGGTTCACAGGCTCCTCCTGTTAATGGAAATTATTTTATTGATTTTTATGAAAAAAGAGATATATTACACTGTGAGTCCATGAAGAAATGTAAGTAATGTAATAAAGCTCATACAATTTTTTGTTCTCCTTGATTCAACCTATGGTACCCTCGTCCATTTTCCCACGTCGATCACTGGGTACACTAGCCTTCTCCAACACCCCAACTCTCTCCATGTAAACTGGGGTTGGCTTAGATCCTAAGAGCATCCTGAGGTTCTGGCTGTCTCACCATCTGCTAGGGATTTTGCTTGTTATGCCCTTTGCTATTTCGCCCCCTCTCCCATGGTGTCTTGGTTGTGTCTGGAGGATGGGCATGTAATGGTGACACGCTGATGTTTTGCCTGGCTCTGCAACAGCTTAGTCAGTGTCCCCATCATTATTTGTCTGAGGACTATGCCTCCTTCTTCACACACACCCAGCCTCCACCAGGGGTCATGTGTAGTGAACACCCTCAAGACTGTCCACCCCCCAGGATGGAAATGTCCATCCTTTCCTTGACACTCCATTGGCAACTAAAGCACTGTAGTTGTTCGCTGGATATATGGAATACTATTTGTTATGTGAGAACTTGTGGACTTTGAGCATTAAACCGTTATTCTTAGGCTTCATAGTTTGTGGAATTCTTAAGCAAACATTGAAGGTGAGGACAAATTGGCTTGTAAAATTGGTCTGTTTCTGGCAAATTGTTGTTTGCAGTTACTAAATCATGACAAGTATCAGTTTCAAACTTGGTATCCTTTTGCAACTCTAATCCTTTATATAGCTTTATCTGTTTTTTTTAGCTGAAATTGATGGTTTTGTGTGTGTGTGTGTGTGTGTGTGTGTGTGTGTGTGTGTGTGTGTGTGTGTGTCATCATCATATGAACCGTGTTCTTTGGGTGCAATCCTTGGTTTCCTTGTTATGTTGACTGTTCATAGTGGGGTTTTTTGTTTGTTTTTTTTTTTGTGAATAAATTGGACAGCGTGAAGTCAATGAGTTTAATGTTAATATTTAACTGTGGATACGTTTTTATAAAACCTTCTTATTTTTGCAGGTATACAGGTGTGAAATATACTATTGTGGGCCACAGCAGTCTGTCTGGCACTTAGTGCAGTTGAGAAAGACTATGACCTACTTCTGTAGTGCAGGGTTTGATTCAGCCTTCTGTGTTAGAAAGTGCTGCTTGGCTGCCCCTGAAAAGGGACACTTGCATCCAGTGAACTGTTCCCAAGCTGTCAGCAAATGCATTGCACATTTGTCTTTTGAATTTCTGTACCCTTCACATAGGTGCTGATTAGTGTTTCACTATGTGCTATTTGACTGCGAGTCCTAGCACATCTTATAGTTTAATAGGATGCTATAATTTTCAGTAAATGTGAGTTTCAGGGGAAGAGAAGTTTATTGTTGCTCATGCTAAGTCTATTTTCACTGTGAGACTGTTGTATGCTTTAACAAATGGCAATTCATGTTTTTGATATAAAATTTGAAATAGCTTTAAATTAAATCCAAAGCTCTGAAATCATTATAGAAGTTAAGAAAAGAAATAGTATGCACACTGACAGGTATGAACAGTGTTTTATGGGAGAAACAGACAAATAATGGGATATTGTTATGGCTTGGGGGGATTCAGTCCATTAACCTGCCTAGGGCCCAATTTGACCATGATCAGACTCTGATGAAGGACATTATATAATTAAATAATATGGACTGGTTTCCCACTAAGGATTGGTTCTCTGCCCTATGCCCTTTGCTTTATGGGATAGGCACTGGCTCTCACACAACCCTGAACAAGATGAACCATGTATCACAAAATTAATGAATGTATCCAAGAAACTTTCAGAGGAAAAGTACAGATATTAAAAAAAAAACAATAATGGGCTATATAGCTGAAGGTAGTAACAGTTTAAAAATAGTATAACTTGTGTAGTTACTAATAAACTATACCACAGTGAAAATATAATTGAAAGCAGAAACAATTTTGTCAGGAAAGAGCACATTGTCTTAAGACCACTAGAATATTAAAAAATTCTCAGTTGATCAGGAAAGTCCTGAAGAAATATGAGGAGCAAAGACTACAAGCCTAAACATAGTCTACAGCTTTCAGTGGTGTGATAAAAATAATTCAAAGGCTGTATGCATTAATTTATTGTTGCTGACTGTATGACATCAAGTTTTATAACATTTAGTTAACACCTTAGATTATATTTTTTGTTTCAGAAATTCTGTAAATACACTAGTGAAGATATTCTCAAAAAGTGTGCCCTGTGTACAAATACACTGCGGTGGTGGTGCTACGGTAGCATCGTCACCTCACAGTAAGACGTCCTGTTCGATTCTCAGCTAGAGCGTCTTCTGTGTGGAGACATGCGTGAATGGGCGTACCTTCGTTGAAGGTTGTGCGTCAGGGCTGGCAACTCGGCACGTAAAAATCTACTGCCAATCATTAGCAGACCGGAGTTCCGCTGTGGCGACCCCTAACCGGGAAAAGCCGAAAGACACAATAACCTAATCTTCTCTGTTTAAGTAAGCAATGCATGTTAGAAGAAGTAGACATGGGCTGCAGTTCATAGGCAAATGTTGCACAAGCAGGCAGCACTCATTTTCTGGAATTTGCTTTGTGGGTTGGCTCAGAGCTATGCAGACAGAGCATTACTCCACGTTAGAATTCTCACATCCTTCCAACAGCCTCTAAGCCTTTCACTGTGCACTGTTTGTATGTGCATTCCTGCTGTGATGTTTTGTATAACTCACATCTGGTGCATTTTAAGACATTGATAACAGTAAGCCTCTGAGTTCATGCTTTGGAGCAGGATGAGTACAAGTGTGAATGTTACTAAAAAGGTCTAGAATTTCTGCAGCATAAAAATGTGTATATCACCAAAATATTAACTCAGCTGTTCATTAATACATCTGTGAATTTCTGGTGTATAAATGTAGTGCAATGGCCCAGTTTGTATAGTAAGCACTGTAATAAATCTGACTGGACTCCAAAAAGTGTGATGAACTGTTCATCCGCATTAACTGGCTTTTATACGCATGACTTTTATCCTTGTAACATGAGCTGTGGGTACTACATTTCCATCTGATTACTGTACTTAATTTCTCAGTGTTTTTTTATCATGGCTAAGGTTCATAGGAGTGCTGCTTTTCTACACAAGGCTTGAGCAGCTTGGAGGCATTGTGTTGTGACATAGGGAATAATTAATTACCCAAACCTAGACCGGCAGGACTTATGTGTAGTTAGGTGTCCAGCAGTGTACACAGTCCCCATACATTAGCTGTGTGAAAGACGGTAGGTGAGTTTATGCATGCCGTTAATATGTTAATATACTTGCACAGAAAACAACACAGTTATAAATGGAGAGCACACCAGCTAGTGTGCAGGTAATGTGAGATAGTGCAATGTAAACTCACCCTGCAACAGACTCCTGTAGAAACATGCATTAAATGTTCCATTAAGTACTAGCAGCACTTCCACCCGACATTGAAAGTCTACACAGTAACCTACACATACTTCTGAAACTGACCATGGCAAATGCCTGCAAGTAGCAGCAGGAACACTCCCAAACATAAAACATTAGAAAACCAGATTCACTGTAGTCCACTTACAGTTCCATTTTCAGTGATGCTGCGTAGCCTCCATTTCATCCTCCACTTACCGTGCATGGAGATCATCAAGGTTTCAGTGCCACAGTTCATCATAGGAATGCCTGCACTGCTTCTCTAACCTGATGAAGCCTGTCACTAGCAAAAACTTCTTGGCCAGGCCCTACTAGGCATCTTCTTGAAGGCACCATCATAGAGGCCCACTTTATGCCCCCTGAACTGGTCATGAAGTAAATAGAGCATAATCTTCTTCTCCTTCATCCACCATGCAGGTGTTGTTTGGTGGGGACTTTAAGTCACAGGTGCTTGGTTGAAAAATAGAAACTCATAGACATACAAGCAACCTGAACTAATTTGTCTGGGGGGTCATGCAAACAGGTGAAAATACCATATTGTTTTAAAGGCACTCCATAATTTTGTGTGCCATGTCACACAAGTTTTAGAATCTATACTGGATAACTGGACAGCAGGATTGGGAGGAATAACAGTACTTTCTGGATCTACAGGCATTTCTGAGGAGGTACACAAGTTCAAATTCAGAAATGCTCTTAGCTTGTAAAAACTTCAGTAAAACAAAATATACAGGACTTAACGTACATTAAGTCCTGTATATGTAGTTTTATTAAAGTTTTTACATGCACGTTTACACGTTAAGTCCTGTATATATAGTTTTATTAAAGTTTTTACAAGATACGAGAGTTTCTTGGTTTGAACTTGTGCTGTGGTTCTTGGAATTAATATCAGACCTCGTTTACTGCAGGAACTTGTCCTTTTGCTTATTTAGTTCTGAGGAGATACCCAGTGCCTTACCTCTCAACATTTTAGTGTAAGAAATCTAGACAAAGCCAAAAATACTGGGGGACAAAGGTCCAAAATCATGGACAGATTTTAATATTTCCTCTTACACACTTAGGAAGTTAATAGAATGACAGATTTTGCATTAACAGTCATTTTTTGAAGGATATGACATCTGAAAATCAAATGTTTATGATTATTTAGTGACTTCACATCTTAATGATTTGCAAGATAACTACAAATTTTATGAGGTGCAGACCAAAACTTTGAGGCAAAAATATGGAAATTCTACAAAAATATGGACAGTTGTAATGCATGCCCAGTACTGTGAAAGATGTTAAGCTGTGTTAGTCTACCTTCAGATTAAAAAAGACTTGCAGTATGAATATTGCGTCTTTATCTGTATATTGTAAGTAGATTGTATTGGCAAGAGAGAAGTCCGTGATGTCAGGGCTGCCTCTCCCTGTACCTGCTTGTCACTGTCTATGGCCTGCTTATATGTGTGCATGCGTGTATGGTAGCCTGTTTATATGTGTGTGTTTATGTATGGTGGCCAATGGTGCTGAGTATGACAGTTCTCTGCCTACACATATGTATCTCCCCAATGTAGTAGTATAGGGCAATGTCACTGGCATTTCCCAAGATGTCACCTACTGTTGGTAGCAAGATGACTGATGTACCCTATAAATACCCAGTAGTATAAACACATTGGACGAGCCGATTGGGTACTGCGCATGTGCGAGTGTATTCTTATATATTTCCCTACATCTCTGGATACCCCCACTACTATCTCTTTGAGTATAGTCTGGTATAGCTAAGTTACCTCTTTTTTTCATAGATTCATAGGTTCATACTAGGCTATCTGCCCTAGGGCATTTATAAGCCTAGCCAGAATGTGTTTGGCTTTCGCCACCCATTTTAAATTAATTTTGCTATGCCCTTTTTCGAGGTTAGTATACTGAGCCTCTGTCTAACAGTGACACAGAAGCTATACCCGGGGTAAACCTACAATCCACCATCCACTCATCAAGATTCCTCTTGAAGAGAGGCAATGAGGGACTCTGCCTAACCTGGACTGGGATTTTATTCCAGAGTGAAGGGAGCCTCTGGGTTATGAATCTGTCCCTCCAGCATGTCCTATTTATTTCAGTGCTGAGGTTCAAGTCTCTCGAGTGCGTGGCTCGATGGGATTTGGATTTTCTGAGGTGCAGCATGTCCATTAATTCTGGGTTGGACATGGCTTTATACGTCAGGCACAGATCGCCTCTGAGCAGGCGGTATGCCACTGAGTAGAGCTGGAGTTTCTTTAACTGGGCAGCATATGGCATCTGTTTGAGCCCTTTGATCCTCTTGGTGAGGTACTTTTGTGGTCTTTCCAGTTGCTGCAGGTGTCTGGTAAGGTACATCCCAAAGGGGCATTGTACTCAATTATGGGCCTGAGGAGGGAGGAGTAAAGAGGCACGATAACCAGATCTAGATGTGAATCCCTTCATGATTAGGTGGGCTATATAAAATGTTTTTCTAACCACTTTGGCCACGTGGTTGTCAAATGAGAGATTGCTATCAACTTGGGTCCCCAGGTCCCTAATTACTTCTTCCGTACTTAATGGATTACCACCTATGTGGTAATTTGTGGGCACTTTGTTTTTGCCAAAGGGGATGACTATACACTTTTGGTGTTTAGCTTGAGGCCATGGCTCTGGCACCAGTTGTCTGTTTCTATGAGGCCCTTTTGGAGGATGCTTGTGTCAGCTGGAGAGTCGATTATAGCGCCCAGTTTGCAGTCATCTGCGAACTTGGTCAGCCACAGTCCTTCCGTGTTGGCCTGTACCTCCGAGAAATATATACCGAACAGGAGAGGTCCCAGGACTGAGCCTTGTGGGATGCCACTTGTAACTGGTTTGGAGTCTGACATGGCTTCAGCAATTCTAACCATGTGGGTTCTGTCCTTCAGCCAGTTTGCAATCCATCTAGTGACATAGGGGTTTATATTTAAGCTGGTGAGCTTATCTATAATGCCCAAGTGGGGTATTGTATCGAAGGCTTTTGCGAGGTCCAGGTAGGCTGTGTGGACCACCTTCCCTCGTCAATTGCCTTGGTGACTGTTTCAAAGAAATCGACCAGGTTTAAGAGGCAGGATCTGCCCTTAACAAAGCCGAACTGGGTAGGATCCAGTGTCTGTAGGTCCCCAATATCTTTTTTATGAGGTCCATGATGATCCTTTCCATAGCTTTGCAGACCAAGCTAGTCAGGCTTATGGGGCGATAGTTTCCAGGATCCGTTGAGGCACCACCTTTGTGGAGAGGGACCACTGTTGCTGTACGCCACTCTTTGGGTACATATCCTGTGGTAAGGCTGAGATTGAACAGTAGTTTTATGTTTGGGTTTAGCTCTTCTTGGAGTTCATGTAGGACACATCCCGGGACACCGTCTGGTCCCATTGATGCTTTGTTTTTTGCTTTGGAGAGGGCGGCTCTTACCTGAGCATCTGAGATGTCAGGGGGGAGCACTCTGCTGGGATAGATATTTGCCCTTTTGGTGGGGAGGGGGAGGAGAAGTTTGCGCTGAACCTGTCAGCTAGGATGTTGGCAATGTCTGTGGGTTCGGTGTATTTTTTGTCATTTTGGACTAATTCTGAGTATATCTGGGAATTCCCACCCAGGTTCCTAACATAACTAAAGCCTTGTGATTATCCTAAGTGTCCTGTGCAATTTTTCTCTCGAAGCTGGCCTTAGACGATTTTATGAGTGCCTGTAGTTTTTTGCTAACACTGATCCCATTTTGTACCCACCTTAGACCTTACGAAACAGTAGAGCAGTCATACCAGGGGTGAATTTATGAACACCCATACAATCATCTAATTACTTCTTAAGGGAAGATAGTTTGTCAGATTACTTGATCTAAAGTGTAAATTTATTCCAGAGAAGGTATAGTTATTGCATGAGAAATCTGCCTTTCCACCATGATTTGTTTATTTGCTGAAGTAGGTTCAGACGTCTGATCCAAATATTCACTGGACTATTTGATTTGTGGAGAAGTAGGAAGTCGTGGATGGCCATATCCCTAAAGACCTAGAGGGAAAGACATGGATAAATCCCTAAGGAGTTTAAAGGACACTGAATACAGGGATAAGACCACCAGCCTTTTTAGTAGCTCAGGTCAATTAGGCCCATGATCTTTTTTTGTTAGGAACCACTTTTGATATGGCGATACATCCCAAAAAGGCATTGTATTCGATGATGGGCCGGATCAGTGCAAAATATAGAGGAGTAAAGACTTCTTTGGATCTAGAGGAAATACCTTTTGTGATTAGCTGTATCAGATAGAAGGATTTCCTGACCACTGTTTCAACATGATGATCAAATGTTGGGAGGAGTTATCTACCCATGTTCCAAGATCCCTCACAGTATCTTAGTTTTGGAATGGGGTGTTGTCTATACTATAAAGTAGGCCAGTGGTTTATTTAAGAAATGCCAAAATATTTGTTGCAGTTTTAGCATTTAGTTTTAGCCTATTTTTGGAGCACCAGCTGTTAACATGTGTAAGTTCACTTTGTAGCTTCTACATACCAGAAGGCAATTTGAGTGCAGCACCCACTTTGCAATCACTGGCAAACTTGGTTAACTAAAGCTCCCCATATTTAATTTGGAGATCGGAGAAGTATATGCTGAATAGAAGAGGTCCTAGCACAGATCTCTGTGGGACCCCACTGGTTACCTTCATGTTCTGTAAACACATGCCTGCCACCATCAAGGTATGGATTCTGTCCTTAAGCCAATTTGCTATCCAGCTTACTATACAGAGATCAGTAATTTGGAGTACATTTACCCTGTTAATAATGTTGGCATGTGTTTTGGCATCAATGCATTGGTAAGCTTAAGTTATATTCTATGGACAGTGTAGCAGCTCTCCACTTCGTAAGTAACCATCTTAGAACAATTCTCCAAGATTCATTAGACAGTATCTGCCTTTAACAAATCCAAATTACTGGGGGTCAGATCTTGTAAGATTTTTGTATTGTAGTTTATCAAGTCAGTTTTGACCTGCTCCATGGCTTTGCAGATTAGGACTAGGCTGCAGTGTCTCTAATTTATGGGGTCTGTGGTGGGACCATCTGTCTGAAGGGACATCACAACTGCTGTGCTCCATATCTCAGGGCCAAAATGGGTGGATAAGCTCATATTAAATAGTTGTAAGGCAGGTCCACGAGCACATTTAGTGCTGTTTGGCAGGCAACCTGATATGTTAGCAGGTCCCATAAAAGATGTATTTTTTTGTTTTGGAGAATATTTTTAGCAAGTGTTCTTTTGCCATAATAGGTGGATTAAGATCAATAATTTGGAGTACGTTTACCCTGTTAATAATGTTGGCATGTGTTTTGGCATCAATGCATTGGTAAGCTTAAGTTATGTTTTATGGACAGTGTAACAGCTCTCCACTTCGTAAGTAACCATCTTAGAACAATTCTCCAAGATTCATTAGACAGTATCTGCCTTTAACAAATCCAAATTACTGGGGGTCAGATCTTGTAAGATTTTTGTATTGTAGTTTATCACGTCAGTTTTGACCTGTTCCGTGGCTTTGCAGATGAGGACTAGGCTGCAGTGTCTCGAATTTATGGGGTCCCTGGTGGGACCATCTGTCTGAAGGGACATCACCACTGCTGTGCTCCATATCTCAGGGCCAAAATGGGTGGATAAGCTCATTAAATAGCTGTAAGACAGGTCCACGAGCACATTTAGTGCTGTTTGGCAGGCAACCTGATATGTTAGCAGGTCCCATAAAATATGTATTTTTTTGTTTTGGAGAATATTTTTAGCAAGTGTTCTTTTGCCATAATAGGTGGATTAAGATCCTTAGGTATATGTGGGTTTTCTACGGATGCCTTGTGGATGAAATTTGCACTGAATGTTTACTAATATATTTATGATATTCAGTGGATCAGAGTAGGTAGTGATATTATGAATAAGTTCAGAGCAATGCTGACATTACTTTGTAATTTCCTCACGTAAGTTGAGAAAGTTTGTAATTATCCATAGTTTATAGTGCAAACCTAAGTTCTTAGGAAGATTTTGTTTTCCTGACAGCATATTTTAACACCTCAGATAACCTTATCTGGTGTTAAACTTGATTTATGGGAGTTCATTTTTGCTGTGTATTATTTATGCATGTGGGCCAGCAGACTGGTTTGCTCTTACTCTTCCCATTTTGTTAGTCCTGGTAAGGCTAACAGATTTATAGAATTTTCTAGTTGAACACAGAATTTATTTGCATAACTACTAGCCATGCCAATGTTTTTGGGGTTAGAATTGCACTGGAACTTTGAGACTTCATCATATTATTCTAGGAAGTCTGCACATCTGAATTCTTGAATACTATGACATTTGCATCAGCTGGTTTAAGGATTTTGAAAGAGAAGTTTACCAATTTCTTATTAAGCTTGAATGGGTATACCAGTGGGGTAGGGCATACAGATCCTATAATTAAAAGGATCAGGTCAAAAGTATACCAGTGGGGTAGGGCATACAGATCCTATAATTATAAGGATCAGGTCAAAAACTTTTTGTCCTGTAGTGGGCTCTTTGATAATTTGATCCAGGGAATTCTTATTTATTAAACTGAAGAATTTTTAGGCATAGCCTACATTTGAAGTATAGGTCTCCCAGTTTATTGATGGGGAGTTAGTTTCCCAAGATGATGGAGTTTTTGTGTATTTGGAATTCATGCAATATATTTATGAAATGGGCATAGTTTTCAGAGGTCATCATGGGAGAGTCCTTTAACTTGCTGTGATCTGATGGTTGTATTTAGAGTGAGTTAAATCTCAATATGTTCAGTTTGGGGGGGTCTCTGGGAATCTGTCTCAAGGTGATATAGTCTTTAACAAGTATGGATATGTCACCACAGTTCCCTTCAGATCTACAGGTCTACAGGTGTGGTAGGTGCAAAAGCACAGTATAGAGGAGTGCTATCTGTACTTTTAAACTGGTTTTCAGTAGTAATACATGTGTGAACTTGGTCCAGTTTAGATGTAGGAGGGCTTCAAGGTCAAGAAATTTGTTATTTAGACTGCCAGAGTTGAGCAGAACCGCACTGATATTACCCAGTGCCTTATTTGTTATTTATTTATTTATTTTCTCTTATTATGGAAGATCCATTAACTGGACTCTACCTAAAAAGGCACTAAGGGATAGCAAATGCTTTGGTTAGTATGTGGAAGCCCTAGAATGAGAGATGCAAGCTGTCATTGGCAAAGTAAATATGATTATGTAGCAGTTCATCTCACACTGACAAATGCCGGATCCCTCTCAAATGGCACCAGTTATTCCACCAGTTGTTGAAATGAATCATCTTTTCCTTCTATCTTGGCATCATTTTTGGCAAAGTTAGGATTCTGCTCAATACTGGAGTTTTTTCTGCTCAAATCAAACTGGAAATAAATAAATAAAATGAATAAATAAAATTTATGACAAGCATGGAAAGCTTGGAAATGTCTGTCTGCACATCCCTTATGGGTTTCTGTGACAGGTCATTTACACCCACATGGATGACCACTGTCATGGTCACACTTGTTCATGTTAAAGATCTTAAGGGCCATTGAGATATCCAAGATCTTGGTGAAGATAGCCGACTGTCATCCTATTTATGTCTAGCTTTGTGAGAGAAGAGCTTGTGTGCTACTACTATCACTCAGAACACATGGATAGCATCAGTTAAGGAGAGGGGTTACAGACCAGTCATTACAGGAACAGATGAGGCAGAAGTAGTCCATGTCATAAATACCTTATGGGGGGACTGCAATTGCACATTATAATAGTGTCATAAGACTGTTACCAACATGCTACACTATGCTAAGTCAAAGGCATATTTCATGGCAGCTGAGAGGTTGGCCATGGGGTGGTTAGTACCAGACATCAGGGAAGCTGTGGCAACAGTTCTGGAATCATCCATGTAGGCATGAACACTGACACAGGAATGGACATACCTCCCCCATGTCCCACTGTGTGGTGCACCAGTTTAGTACTGCCTTTATCAGATATTTACAGCAGCATTACCCAGAGAGACTGTAGGATTACTACAGCATATGTTGTCTGTGTTTTGTTACAAGAATATTTGATATCTGACCACATCAGATAGTAGAAGAAATAGGATGGAACTACATGCTGGATCTTGCATTTGATCCCCATACCCATCTGTGGAGGCTGGGGCAGGATGGTAGGTTGATGCTGACACCTATGGAGGGACAGATGATGATGACAGGGCACAGACACCTGAAGTACAGTTTGATAGCACATTGGCACTGACTGTTTCCATAGTGGGTGGACATCCACCCACAGTACAGGGTGAAGGTGTGGACTCTCCCACAAATGAACCTGAGGCTCTATAGTCTGAGTGCTCAACATCTCTAGTGGGGGAGGGGTACCCCCTGTCTCCAGGCACCAGCAGTGCTCTCTGTGGATGCAAAATCAGAAGAGTACATCACATCTGATATGGGCATATCCACCACTATACAGTCTCACAAGGGCACCTAATGCTGTCACATGTCACGTTTTGCCCCTGATATGCCATGCAAGGGGCACTGCGAATGTGTCAGTAGAAATGCCAGGCCATCATCCAGACACAATAAACTGCAACCCATTCTGGCATGAAGCTGATTACTGTGTTGTATAGCATCTGAGAGTAAATGGACATATGCAAAAACATTTATTTTAGATGTATATCTAGTTACATTCCTTGAAGCTGGGAGTGAACTAAAAAACTCCAGATCAAGGTATGATTCCATTAAAGACCCCTTAGCTGAGCACTACTTCTTTCTGAATACCCCCTTTGCATTCCATTAATTTGGCACAGCCTAGACATTTTAAATAAAGTGCCTTATTTCAACACTTAGTTACAGGAACAGTGCTGTGTGCCATTGGATTTAGGCTGTCTATGAAAACACCATGAGTGATTATTTATAGTGAATTACCCTTCTGTAGGTTAACTGCAAGTTGTTAAAATGCCTTTCAAGGTACATTTAAACATTTAACTCTTCTGCAACTCAGTTAAGAGTTTAGCCCTTTTCAGTTTTCAACCCCCCCCCCCCCCCCATCTTGTCCAGTATTGTTTAAATGTCAGAGCTGCAAGAAAAGTCAAGTGCTGTGCTTATTCACTTGTGACTGACATTTGTTACTTGTCAGATCTGGTAAGGCTAATAAAAAGCAACTTGCAGTTTTCCATACCGGACTTAATTTTCTACAGCTGCACGGACTTCACAGTGAAGCAACACTTCTCTAGCCAAACATGAGAATACTTACAGCATGTGTATATATTTTTCACATAACAAATCTTTTTTGTTTTTATTTATGGAATTTTCATTACCAGCATGAATAAGCAAAGAACAGGCAAATAAGAGTTCAGTATCGATGAAACCTAACTACAATTAATTATCCTTAAGACGATTAATTAAACATGATAATGTGGCTCATTAATTATACAACAGATGGAGTGTTAACATCACATACTTATAACAGTTCTTTTAAGCAATAATTCCATAACATTTTGCAGTGTTAGATGCAATAACAACTGAAAACAACATTGAGAACAACAACAAAGGGTGGCCATCATAGTTCCAATAAAGTCAAACATTATCAGGATGAGACCGAGAACTTTCTGTTTCTGCTTTACCTGCTATACTCTCAAAATCGTGCAACTAAGGTGAATGAAACTGGGTTGGAGACTAACTTTTGCAGGAATGCTTGTAAGTGACATCCTGGGCCTTAATGAGCTAGTATATTTTGTTTCATGCTTCTTCTTGTTCTACGCACTTGGAATTAAACATTTTTAACCTAAGACAGAAAAGGGGTGTGCCAAGACCAGCTTTTACTTAACACTTCTCTGTCCCTTTATGCTGGGCACAACATATAGAGACCACTAATTCCAGACACTCGGCTGTTTTCAGTGGAGTAAGAGCTTTCCAGTGCCAAGTTATGTTTTTTTATTGCTGCATAACAATTCTTCAGCTATCTCCTTGAAAAAGAAATTTCAGTTTAGCTCTTATGTATGCTTTTTACTGCTTTAAGAAAGTGTGTGTTTTACCCTGTCTTACAGTAGGAGACAGATTCCCTTCAGAAGCAGTGTGAAATATAAACAAGATATACACAAGATGTGTTTTCTACGGCTGCAAAAAAAGTAGATGAATAACTTGAAAGATGCTGACAGACTTTTTCGGACTAACTTAACACACTTGCTTGTTATATTGAGATATCACCTGGATGAGATACTGAGATTTTATTTTTATTTATTTTATTTTACATTTGTTAACTGGGTAGTGTCCGACTAGGCCAAGGAGCCTGTTTTCAGCGTAGACCACGGGAGAAAAGCTCCACTCATACTATCATTGTAAAGTTAATACAAAAAAACATAAAAATCATAAATTTAGATAAAGTTACAGTACAATGTTAATACACTTTAATATAAAAATTATACATGCATAATCCAGAGGACCAAGAGGAGAAGAAATTATGATGTGAGATAGCGTCGTAGATAAAGAAATACCATTGTGAAGCATTCAAGGTGACATCTGATTGTAGTACTCTTTGATTGTATATTGTTTATTGCTTACTTACATATTCTAAAATGGGCTAGAGCCAGAGATAAAGTTCCCTAAGAGGGAAAAGAGAGAAGTAAAAAAAGGGGGGGGAAGATAGTTTATCCAAGAGAACAACAGGAGCAGTTCCAGCTGGATTTGAGATATTCTCTAATTTGAATTTTAAAGGAAGAGTAGTTGGAAGTGTTTTGAATATGTTGGGGGAGAGCATTCCAGGCCTTAGCTATTTTATTAGAGTAGAGGCAGTCCCCATGGTAGTTGTGTGAGTAGGTTGTTGCCACAGCTATAGTAAAACACTGCATAAACCCATAATGCTAAAAGTATTGCAAGCATTTGTAAAGCTATGTTTAGAGTACACTGGACGACTGACAGCATAGCCCTAGTTATTAGCAGGTTCCTATTAGAAGATCGAAGACGCATTCTGTTGAATGCGTCTCGGTTGAACTTAAAAGACTGAAATGGCAAAATATCGAAGTGGCTTTTAAGCGAATTCTTTCCCTGGGAAAGAATTTGCTTGGCAGCTTTGTTACTTTGCTGTTTTCGGCACTGTAGTGGGTTCTCAGAGTTGGTATATTTAAGTAGGAGGGTGTGGGGCTTGAAGCCCCCCACTTAATGTAATGTTTAAGGTGTTTTGTTTTTTATTTATTTTTTTGTTGGAACAGCGATTTTTTTCCCTTGGAAAATAAATTGCTGTTCTGACAGTTCGACATTGTAAGCTTTCGCTTACATAGGGTTGATTAATCACCGTTCGCTTTTTTAAGCATTTGGTGATCTAATATAGACCCATTATTAGCTGGAACATCAGACTTGGCAGAGATACCTTTAGTTTTATTGTCTAAGGACATTATATTTTGAACTGGCTGAACACATTCTAGCTGGTCCCATTCACTCTTTGCTATCAGATTGGTTCATAATGTTAGTAGAGTATGCAGACAGCTTGGTACTATTCACAAGATAGATTCAAAGTATGACCACGGACATTAGCTGTTCTTTAATTTCTTTAGCTTTTAACATTTGAATCAGTGGTCAACAGCATTTCCATAGGTTTATAGGAGATTACTAGGCTAATGGCTCAAGAGCCTTTACAAGCCTAGTCAATATAACCTGGTTTTGTCCAGTACATGGGCAGGAGGACATCATGGGTTTGTGCCTACACCTAGAGCGTTTTACAAAATTTGCAGAGTACCCCTGTCTGTAAGGGACATAGGCACCATCCCAGGTGTGAATTTACAATTCCTTATCCATCTATCCAGATTGGTCTTGAAGTGGACCATAGAAGGACTCTGTTTAGTGTGAAAGTATGGGCAATCTCTGAGATGCATATCAGTCTCTCCAGCATGCTCTGTTTGATGCACTGATTAAATTTAGATCCCTGCAATGGGTAGCTCTCATACTGTTTGTCTTACAGATATGTAGCAGCTCCATCAAGGCTGGATTTGCGAGTGGCTTGTAGGTCAGGCAGATGTCACTCCTTAATACTTGATAGTAGACAGAGTAAAGGGAAAGAGCTTTCAGTCTATCCACATAGGACATGTTGTTAATACCTTGTATTTTCTTAGTGAGGAACCTCAGAGGTCGCTTCAACTGTTGTAAGTGCCTAGTCAAGTAAATTCCAAATGGCACATTGTACTCGATTATTGGTCTAATGAGAGCTGTGTACAGTAGGATTATAACCATCCTGGATCTGAATGCCATACCTTTACTTACAAGTTGCGCCACACAGAAAGACTTCCTCAAACTGTGGACATGTGACGGACAAAGTTCAGGCTACTATCTATCTGTGTAACTAGATCCCTCACCTCTGAGTCTGCTCTTAGGGGTGTGTTGTTAATATTGTAGTTAGCAGAGGTATTTGATTTCCCAAAGGGTACAGTAATGCATTTCTTTGCATTTAGTTTCAGACCGTGGTTCTGACACCAATCATTTGCCTGATTTAGACCATCCTGAAGGATATTTACATCATTGGGGGATTCACTGATTGCCCCCAGCTTGCATTCGTCTGCAGACTTTGTCATCCAGTGGCCTTCCACTTTGGCCTTGGTGTCTTAAGAGGTATATTTCATACAGGAGTGGTCCCAGTACTGAGCAGTGTGGCACAGTACTAGTAACTGGCCTCTTGCTGGAGCTTGAATCACCTAGTTTAAACATGTGCCCTGTCCTTGAGACAATTGGCAAGCCATCTGGTGATGCAGAGATTTATACCTAGTTTTGTGAGGTTACTTATGATACCGGAGTGAAGAATATTGTCAAATGCATTGGCCAGGTCAAGGTTTATGGCATGTACTGTTTTGTTCTCATCCATGGCCTTCGTGACTTTCTTAAAGAAGTCCACCAAATTTATTAGGCATGCCCTGCCCTTGACAAAGCCTAATTAGGTCAGGTCCAGTGATTAGAATTTTTCTATGTCATTATTTAACAGGTCCATGGCCTTACAAATAAGACTAGTCAAGCTTATGGGTCTGTAATTTCTTGGGTCAGATGATGGTCTTCTGTTATGCAGACGGATAACTATATCTGTTCTCCCCTCTATCAGAACAAAGCCAGTCTGGAGGCTGTGGTTAAATAGAGATCCTATTGGGCTGACAGGTCCTGATTTAAGTTATTTCAGAGGCAACCTAGTATATCATTGGGCTCCACTGATGCCATGTTTTTAGCTTTAGAGAGTGCTGTGGCTACCTGTTCATTGTTGATAATTGGTGGTGGACTGTTGGAAGGTATTTCTTGGGGGAGAACTGGGGGTGATGGGGAAGTGATATCTGAGCTGAATTTATCAGCCAACAGATTTGCTATATCTTCTGGCTAAGTATAGGAGATGGCATCTGTAACTAATTTCACACAGTGTAGGGTGTTGCCCTTGATATTGTGGACATAACTGAAAAATGCCTATGGTCATCCTTAGCTTTGAAGGCTTTTTTTACCTCAAAGTCTGCTTTCAGAGACTTGACTAGTTCCCGGATTTGCTTGTTAATCCTAATGAGAGATGTATTGCTGTGTTGGGCATGTTCCCTCTTCTCAACAGGAATTTTTTCTTTTGTTGTACAACCTGTTAAGACCAGGGGTCCAACAGAGTGGCTTGTTTTTGCTGTTTGACCTGGACTTATTTTGGTTTGGTACTGCCATTTCTATGCACTAGTTCATGTGGTCGCACAGGGCTTTTGTGTACTTCTCTGCATAGGCTTCTGTTTTTTTCTGGATTTGGGGGAGCTTGGAATCTAGTTATGCCATCACTTAATAGGAGATAGTTTGCCTTAGAAAAGTTCTTAAAATTTTTGAGGTTTGGTGGGGGGTCTAGTTTTACCTTAATTTCCAGGGAGACCACTTTCTGATCTGATCTTACCAGTGAGGACATCACACATGGGGGAGAGGGGGTGCAGCACTCTCCCATATTTATGAATACCTGATCTAAGATATTTGTTCTCCTGGTAGGAGTGCGGACCAGCTCCTCCAGGGTAGTTGAATTCACAAAGTCGAGAAGTCTTTGGGCCTGTATGTTAGTGGTCATATATGCCTCCCATTTAATGGAGGGATAGTTAAAATCACCAGTGAGTATGGTTTTGGGCTGGATGGTGAGTTATTCATGTAACTCTAGGTAGGATGTGTGGGTTTCCTGATTTGTGGAAGGGGACTTGTAGCTGTCAAGAATATGAGAATTGATTTTTCCCATAACTGAACATGGAACAGTTCAAGCATGTCATATTGTTTGACCACCCCTGAGGTGACCTTATCCTTTATGTAGATAGATACACCTCCACCTTTCACTCTTTCACATTCAATGGGTGAACACAAACTATGATAGGCATTATAGCCATGTGCTGCCAGAGTGCTTTTGTGGCTTTAAACCATGTTTTGGTAACTACACAGACATCAGCATTCTCCATGGTGAGGAGAGCTTCCAGGGTGTGCAGTTTCTTGTTGAGACTCCTAGCTTTGAGCAGTAACTCCTTTAGCTTGTCCTGAGTAGCTTTTGTTTTGCTGGAAGGTTTGTCTGTTTGCGATTCCCTAAAAAAAAAAGCAATATGGGATGAATAATGTTATTGCCAATATCTGAAAGGCTAGAGATGACAGGTGGAGACCATCCCTGGCAAAGCAGAGTGGTTTGTCAACTATGCCTCCCAGGCTGACAAATATTGGACCCCTTTGGAATGACACCATTAGCTAAGCCAGTTCTTAACATCAATCATTTTCTCTTTGTACTGTGGCATCATCCTTTTAGATGGTAGAATGCTGTTCAGTGTTAGGCTCATACCTGCCTCACGCATATTCTGAGATTTCAATCATGTCTTTCTTCATTTATTCCAAGGGAGTATGTCTCAGGTCATTGATGCAACACATGGACTGTGACTGAGTCATACTGATACTTAGGGTTAAGTGACATGAGCACTTGTATGATCTGCTGGATCCTGGCCCCTGATAGGCAACTAACTGTAACCTTCTCTTTATCCAGCCTTGTAAGGGGGACATCAGTGTGTCTCACAATGGAGTCACCTATGACCAGAATGTCGGGTTGCCAAATGTTTCACATTATGGACTTTGTAGTTGAGACGCAATGAAATAAGGCTTTATATGTTGTGCTATTAAATGTGTTGTTTGTTTGCATGTGGAGTTTCTAAGGACTGTTCCTGAGAGGCCTTTGAGGTTTAGGTAGGTTGTATGTGAGCATCGACACATAAGTATGTCTATGTATGTGGTGAGTAGTGTGTGTGGGTCTCTGACAACCTGTTTGTTGCATTTTGTGTCTGTATGTGAGAGGCAGGACTCCAGTGACAATGTGTAACTACATCTCTTACATATTGTATTTGTCTGTTGGAGAATTATGCGGTAATCAATGTACATGAGGCAATTACTATATTGTCTCAGTATGGCTTATATCCACCAAGCTGGAAACAAGATGGTAGGAAAGTGCCCATCCATGTTTGCATGTCTTACTGTACTTGCAAGGAATATGAGTGGAGGGTGTTTATAACAGGAAAGGGGTAGTTGCTAACTTGACATAATCTACAGCTAACCTAGTGCAATGATGGCTACAGCCCAAACCAGATGCTGTCTGAGCAGTGATAGTCCTGGGTGCTATGATAAGGTATTGCAGACCTAAATAGTCCTAACTGGGTGTGTAAGTGCTGCTCACCGTGCAGACTAGTTGCCTGGTGAGTACTGTGGGACTGAGGTAAAGTTCCAAGGTGTTTTTATAGGGAAATTTGAAGTGTAGGAGATTGTGTATATACAAGGCTGCACTAACACTGTGGGAACATGAGGCTTAAAGACAAGTTTTACATTAAGCCCACAGACCAATCAGGTAAACACACAATGCGTTTTTTGCCAGCAATCCCCAGCTCGCATGGGTGAAATCAGCCTTCTCCTGCCACAAGAGTGCAGACTTTGACCCTCTTAATGTAAAATGACTGGCTTAGAGCCCAGGTGTTAAAAAGACAAACATACATATGCCTGGAACTAACTAACAAATAACTGGATACAGTGTAATTCAGTGCATAACTGCATACCTTACAGCAGTTTGTAAAGCAACTTAAACTGTAAAGAACTGCAGGAAAAACAGATAAATATCACAATAAACATTCACAGATTAATGAAAATAAGCAATACAAGTGCAAACGTACTTAGTTTCATTTTTTTAGCCTTGGATGACTTCAGATGCTTGCAAAATCACTCAGAGTCTCTGACATCATTGCCAGTGAGCAGCTCTGGATAAATTATTTTTAAATGGTAAATGATTTTTATTGTACCTAGTTTAGAAAATTCATTGTCTCTTCAGACAAACATGGTTAACAGTTTTTCTAACAATTGCAACCAAGCTGTCTTTACAATAATTTCTTTATCTAGGAAGGAAATAAACTGCAGTGGCATTGAGCTTGGTGTCTGAAATTTAATGTTGAATTGTGAACTTGATAAGCAGAAAGATTTCTCAGTATATTAAAAGATGAAGCTTCCGGTGGTCAATTTGTTTAGTAAACTTTGTGTGTGGCCTAATAGCAAATACACATGCATTTCTCTCTCCCTAGGGCATTATCTGAACATGGTGTCTCCTTAACTACAGTTTGCAGACAGCCATTTTATGTTACAGAATATGCAAAGCCCTCTCTGGAATAAGCAAGAGGCTCATGAATCCTGACCATTGTTTGCCTTTTCTGTTAACAAATGGCAATAGCCCACTTAGAACCATTTAATCAGTGTGCTGCAGGGTGGTTTGATATGCCACTCAGACACTTTATTTCCATCATTTCCAGTGACTGAAGTACCCCAGTTTCCTCATCCTACTAGAAAGAAGAATACAACCATTCATGCAGTTTCGATCTTTATTCTTAATTGTTGATAACTTGAGGTAAAACTGTTAAAATCAACTAAAATGGTTTGTTAGGACCTTATTTAGTGACTACAGCCTTGTAAACAGTCAGTGTTCTATCCTGTGGCTCAGAACTTACAATATATAGTTTATGTAGGCCAGGATTAATTTGTAAACACAGTTGTCCTTTTACTTATCAGATCGTTTGCAGTGTTGAATATGTACTAAAACTGGTTAATACTTGTATACGTATAATTGCTACTCAGAATGAAAATTATTGCATAAAACCTTACATATTATTTTTTTTCCAAGTATATTTCTTCATAGACTTTCCTGGAAAAGTCTTGCTTTTTCCTCCTTTCAGTAGTTTTTGTTATCCCAGTCTTTATTACACTTATCATTTCTGACCACTTTGATAGAAGTTCTCATAGAACAAGGTATTTTTAATATGAAATGTCCACATTCATTTTGATTAAATACAGAGGATTATGACAGGGTTTCTGATTGTAACTGACCTGTGTGTTTGAAACATGAGGAACTAAGCAAAGCTTGTGAGGTGAGTCTTGACATCCATGTTAAGAACAAATAACATTTTTGATTAGATCTTTAGCTGATGTGCTGTGTTACAGAAAAAAAGTGCAGGATGTAAAACACTGTTGTCACACAGACAGTGGCCAGAAGGTGAGTACTGACACTTTAATCTACCAAACATTTTTGTATGATGATGCTGAGATGTTTAACTGCCATCTTACCACAGTTCTCTGGTAGCCAGTACAGGCTGATGTTATGCTGTTTTTCTTCTCTTTGCTGCATTTTCTGTTGGTCATTATCTCTCTCCTGAACAATTGTCCCGTTCATTTTATATCATCGAAGTGAGAGTCGACCAAGAGTGGACATAATTTAGACAGCCATTAGGAATGGTTCAAGACTTTATATGCTTCCCTATCCCCCACATAGACCCAGTGAACTGTAGAAGAAAAGACGTACAATAGGCTGCAGTGAAGGGAGTCATAGGTTCATAGGTTCATACTAGGCTATCTGCCCTAGGGCATTTATAAGCCTAGCCAGATCACCACCCCTTAGGATGAGAATACTATACCCATTGATACAGAGATGATTCCCTGGGTAAGGATTTGGATTTTTGAGGTGGAGCATGTCCATTAATTCCGGGTTGGACATGGCCTTGTATGTCAGGCACAGATCACCTCTGAGCAGGCGGTATGCGACTGAATAGAGCTGGAGTTTCTTCAGTCATGACATATGTTTGAGCCTTTTGGTGAGGAACTTTTGGGGTCTTTCCAACTGCTGCAGGTGTCACTCAATCATTGGTCTGATAAGTGAACAATGACCTCTCCCTTCATGATCAGGTAAGGTCTTCCTAACCACTTTGGCAATGTGAGTGTCGAGGTTACTGTCAACTTGGGTCCACAGGTCCCTGATAACTTCTTCCATGTTTAATGGATTACCACCTATGTGGTAATTAGGGGTTTTCCCAAAGGCCATGGCTCTGGCACCAGTTATCCATTTCTATGAGACCTTTCTGGAGGATGTCTGTGTCTGATGGAGTGTCAATTATGGTGCCAGTTTGCAGTCATCTGCAAATTTTGTCAGCCACAATCCCCTATGTTTGCCTGCACTTCAGGTCTGACATGACACCAGCAACTCTAACCCTGTGTGTTCTGTCCTTGAGCCAGTTTGCAACCCATCTTGTGACATATGGGTTTACATCTAAGCTGGTGAGCTTTTCTGATGCGAGTGGGGTATTGTGTTTTGCTAGGTCAAGGTAGGCTGTGTGAACTGCCTTACCCTCATCAATGGCCTAGTGACTGTTTCAAGTTCAAGAGGCAGGATCTGGTAGGATCCAGTGTCTGTAGGTCCCCAATGTCTTTATTTATGAGTTCATTATGATCCTCTCCATAGCTTTGCAGACAAGGCTCGTCAAGCTTGCCTTTGTGGAGTGGGACCACAGTTGCCATCGCCATTCTTTGATGTAGTAAGGCTAAGATTAAACAGCAGCCTTATGTGTGGGTTTAGTTCCTCATTGAGTTGACACCATCCGGTCCCATTGATGCTGTGTTTTTTGCTTTAGAGAGAGCAGCTCTCACCTGGGCATCTGAGATGTTTGGGAGGCTAGGCTCTGGTGGGATAGATATTTCTCCTTTTGGGGGGGAGGGAGGGGAGAAATTTGCACTGAACCTGTCTGCCAGTATGTTGGCAATGTCTGTGAGTCCCCTCACTTCTGGCACTAGTGGTGCTTTCCCCAGAATCTTCCAGGAAAATTGCACCACTAGTTTGTGTCTGAGTGCACACATCCCTCCCCACCTCTTGGGAGAGGTGGACAGGCCAGTACTGGGACTGCAAAATAAATTCAGGCCTTTTGGGTCTCAGACAGACTCCATTTTCCATGCCACTGAGTGGGGCAGTTGTTATGCTCTAGAACAATAACAGGGCTTAATAGCTGTAAAGAGTATTTAACAAAAGTCTGTTAAAGTACTTTTATGTCAAAAATGTACTTGCAAAGTTGTGTTTTACTTGAATTTGGAACAAAATTGCAATGCTTCTTGTACTATGTTCTACTTATTTGAGAAGCATAGTTCTGTTTACGCAATGTAGGCTAAACATTTTTATAATGCAGCCGGTAGCTTATAGGTTGTTTATCTGTCTGAAGTGAATCCCTATCATGCCCTGTTTTATTTCTTGTAGATTTATTCGTGTACATTTTGTCTGCATGTTAAATGTGCAATCAGAATTCAGACAGGAGTCTATTTTCCCTATTCAGATTTCTCTAGTGGTTTTCATCAGTGTGCTTTGAAAAGTCACATTTTTTATAGTTCGCATCTTCCATCTAGAAACAAACTTATGCATTTAGCTAATTTTTGCCTGATGAAGCTTAATGAGTAAATGTTACTGTTTTCATCAAACTGAAAATGCTGGAACATGTTCAGTGAATGTGCTGCACTAAGCTTTCTAAACGAATTGGGTTTAATTGAGGTGACTACCTGAGGTGAGTACCTGTAATTTTCTCAAATGCTTCCTTTATTCCCTGGAGTCATTTTTCATGAACTGAGTAATTGCCAGATTTAAAATGAACTGATGACTTTGCAGTCTAAGACAAGACATAAATGTATTGATCTTGAAATTATTCTCAATGTTTTTTTTTTATTTAGATGGAAACCATTTATTAAAAAAAGTTTCTGAAAACGATCTTACTATCATAGTTGGACATGCAACAGTTTCTGCTAGTGTGTGTAAGATGAAGTAAATATTATAAAGACATTCTTCAATAGGTCTGATTAACAGTGGTATGCATGCATATTGTATATGTTTAGCATGCATTATCTCTGCCTTTCATTCAGATGCATATGTTGAAGTCCTTAGCCTGAGTCCTGCTCTTATTAATTATAGCTTGTGCACAAAAGCATCCATTGCACCTCAAGTTTTACTTGTCTTTCTGATGGCTGTAGTTTTGAGTATATACATAGGCAAAGGGATATGCCCTCGACATGTACATGTATGCCCTGGGTATCTGCTTGGGTACATTACTCTTGCCTAATCATATGCATAGGTCCAAGGGTAAAGCTCAACTTCTACCCTAACAAATCTGCAGACTTAAGAGTTCCTTGGCTTTCAACTGCCTCTGTTTATCCAAGAAAAGTTTGGATAACTTCATGGATCATTCCATAAAGCATCCCAGTGGCATTGTGTGAAGGTATTTCAACAAAGAGTGCCTTAAAGATTTGAGCATCAAGATGTCAAGAATCTTTGTGGTGACTGTGTAACTGCAGGATTATAGTTCCTATTTTTGATTGATATTCCTTCCAAGGCAAAATTTAACAGGAAAAAGTGCAGAACTGTATACATTTTTAAATGTTGAGTTCTAAGCATATTTCCTTTCACATGAACACTGGTTTAAGACAAATGAAGTATGGTTAATTGTATTTATTTTCATTATACCATATACGCTTCTCTTAACATTACTGATGGCAACTGATTTCAGAAAATCATACGGACAACATATTTTAAGAATCTACATGCTCATATACTAGTCTGAGTAGAGACAGAGAGTTGTATTTAACATATCAAGATAAGTGTTTTTGACTTTCTGCTTTCCAAAAAAAACATAAAAGTTACTGCTTGTTGTGAGGTGGCTACTCAGTCACATTAGGTCGAGAGTCTTTGAATTCTGCATTTAACTGTTTCGATTATAAGTGTGTGTGTGTGTGTGTGTGTGTGTGTGTGTGTGTGTGTGTGTGTGTGTGTGTGTGTATACACATGTTCATTCATCTCTGCACATTTCTGCATCCGGACAGGTTAAGTAACTAAGCATTAATAGCTGGCAATAAAAGGTTGCATAATGTGAGCAAACTCTAAAACGTAAAAGTACAATTTGCATCCAAGAATCATCCTTAATTAAAATACTGATCTAAAAGGTAGCCACTCTGTTCTGTAATCTCTCATAGTATATTTCAAGCAGTAATATGCAGTTATGATATTGAGGAAGAAAACTCAGAGCAAACCAATTGCCTTGTTCTACTTCCACAACATTATAATAAACATAATAAAAAAATATTATTTTATTGTAGTATTTACTGCAGCAATGGTCTCACAGTTGAAAACTATCTTGTAAAATGTCTGAACCTGTAGGCTTATGTTCAGATTCAAAACAAAATTTGAAGTGGCATCAATATTAACTTTTGAAAAGAGAGCATTAATTCTCCATCAGAAGAGCACCTTCAAGGATTTCATTCTTGAAATTTTTAGGTCTCAAGAAAAAAAGTCACTAGACAATAGTTGTACAATTTATATGTGAATCCAAAGAGGAAGACTGAAGTGTTTCAGTAATACTAGTTGTGACTGTGTTGTAGAGAGAAATTGAAACGGTCTTAAAAGCACTCAAAACTGCATTTTAGTGGCAAAAAACTGAGCATGGCTCAGAGCAACTACAAGTGTTTTGTGACTTCATAGTTTGTTTTTCGAGTTTCTGGAAGAAATGAGGCAATTGCAGAAAAAGAGTAACTTGTGACTGCAGTATTTTAAGTGAATCCAAAGATGATATAACAGAGTCCACCAGGGCAGTGGGGACATAGAAGGCACTGTGTGATACTGCTGATGGTGACAAAAAATTGCAGTGTTAACCTTACACATACCTCTCAATTTTCACATATGTTAGGATATTTTCTCAGGATGGTCATTTTGCAGAGTAATATGTCTGCAGTATTAGTACAGTAGTATTCACTGCTAGCTTATGCATTAAGGGATATATTTTGCAGTTTGATGCCATTTGTACAATTAAAGCAAAATATTCCATTTTGCCTCTGATTGTAGTACAGATAAACACAGTTTTAACCCATTGTCTCACAACTGCTATATTTCATCACACAAGTATTCCACTTAATTTTTTCTCACCGGTAATATATCAACATGAGCCTCATAAGTGCTATCTGAGAGCAGACTAATCCTTAGCGGAGGTTTAGTGAAGTTGCTAGCGGTGTAACAGTTGCTAGGAATATTTGTATTCTGCATGGCCTGTGGTGGCTACCCACAAGAGCAAGCAGTTTTCCTATGTTATTCTCTTAATATTTTTGGGAAGGTACTGATGAATATCCGCTATGAAGAAAATACCAAGAAAAGCAAAATCTACAGAGAAGATTAATGTTAACTATAGTTTTGGTAGTAATCATAAGTAAAATCTTTGGGTTGTCAACTAAGCCATTTGCTTTAATAGGCTGCTTTTTTAATGAATTATTCATTTATTGATTTGATGTCAGTAGTATAGATTAGTAAGTAAGTGTTTAAGCTTAAATCCATGAGCTTCTGACTGAAAATAACATAAGCTCAGCACCTTTTAGCATGAATCCTCCCACAGTCACCAGCTGTGTTCCTTTATATACACTCTTTACATTTACCCATTAGAAAATTATATATTCGTGCCAGAGGAATAGCAATCAGTTTTAGTAAGGGTTTCCTGAAATCATTAGGGAAAATCATTTTGTAATGTTTGAATCATTAGAACTTCAACAGTAATTAAAGTTTAAAAAAATGCAGATTTATGAGCTGTGCTAGATAGACATATTTTGTAACTTGCAGCAGTACAGCTCTTGTCAACTAAATTTTACCTGTTTGATTTTCTGTCGTACAGTAGTAAGTAAGACTAAGCACTTCTATTTTAAAATGCAACACACTGTTTGTCCCACCCAACAAGGAGATGACGCACTCTCTGGTGTGTTTGAATCTTTTATTTCTCCACTGCTTCTATTCAGTACCACCTGCAGTGTCTGTAGCACACATTGGAGAGGAGCCCTTTTTTTTTGCTGATAATGCATGCCTGTATTCTTTTCAGTCTGAAACATGATCAGTGCTCATTTAGTTTAACTTTTAGCTCTAAGCAAGGATTTAGTCATTAATTTTAGTTTGACCCATATTCTTTGCTGCTTGACAAATTATTTTTGTAAAGTGATTGGAGTAAAATGCTTTGAGGAATGCCTGGGCACATCTTTATTTTCTAGTGATGATTACAACCCTGTTGCACTGAAGCTAACAGAAGGTCTTCTGTAGAACTATAATAGGTTGTATAAGCACAGAACTGTATTATAACATTTCTGCATGCAGTTCATTCTATATAACTTGAAGTAACAAAATATTAAGGTGAATTTATACTTCTCAAGTGGCCATAATTTTCATTGATGACCCTGATTTGTGCTCAAAATTCTGCTCTGACCATCCTACAACTGAAGATTCTTTACTGTCAGAAATAATCACAGTCATTCTAGTTTTCGAGTTTTAGACTTTTTTTTTACTTCAGAAAATAACATGTTAATTGCATTAACACATTGTTGGGTTTTGGGGCTAGTGTAGGATGCAGCCTTGCAGAAATGAACTACATCATTATTGCACCTCCTAAAATAGAGAAGAAAAGATAAAACATATGGGTAATGAAGTATTTAGAAACTATCAAGATAAGATTTTATTGTGGAAACTGAATTTAGAACATGTTGATAAGAATTCAAGAAAAGGGTGAGATAATATTATGAAAATCTTGGTATGCTGTTATTCCTTGGCAAGATTTGAAAAAAAATGTGGATATTACAGGCTATTTAAAGAGGAAGATATTAGTTTAAAATGTTTGTTTTTTGTCAAGTATTTTTTTTTTTTGTGGATGGACTTCCAAGATGGCTGTACATTGAATAACAGTGTAATTTCGGCTATCTTAGTGTGAAAACAAAAACTCATAAAAGAGTGTAAAATTGTCTCTGGGTAAATTTCAGTAACTGGCTAGTAAGTGCACTGCCTGGATGCCAGCAAAAAGGAAATTCAGTGAACCTGAAAGAAAATCAATTGCAAAAGGTGAGGAGAAAACACTGATTGGGAGGAATTCTGCAGCTGTTCATCAAAAAGCAGTGCAAGCTCCAGCTTTGGTGCAAGGCATGACTTCCAGTAACCTAGAAGAAAAAGTAAGTCAAGTGTACTCAGAGCTGAATAAAATAAAATGAAACACAGAAGGAGTGTATCAACTCAAATAATAAAAGTTTGGAAAAAATGAATGAAGCTTTAAAAAGGTATTTAGATGAAGTGGTAAAACTACAAAATCAGATGTCAAAA
The DNA here is from genome assembly GCF_019279795.1 of Protopterus annectens. Classification (NCBI taxonomy): domain Eukaryota; kingdom Metazoa; phylum Chordata; order Ceratodontiformes; family Protopteridae; genus Protopterus; species Protopterus annectens. Next base: position 372,872,312 of record NC_056732.1, on the reverse strand, counting down.
TGAGGAAAAGGCTGGCTGAATATGAGACTGCTCAAGAAGAGATGGATCAAAACGTAGTAGAATTAGAGGACAGAGCATGTAGGGGAATATCTGAGTTTTTTCTTTTGTACCAGAGAAGATGAAAGGAACAGACTGTATTAGTTTTATGAAAGAACATATAAGCAACTTTTATGCCACAGCAGTTGTTGTTAATTGAAAGGATACATCATGTATATGCTGCAAACCTGGCCATGAAAAAGCAACCTAGACCTTTAGTAGTATAGATGCAATCTTACTAGTAGAAAGAGATGATTCTGACAAAACTGTGGCAGAATGACAAAGTACTAAAAGTGGGAGACAGTAGAGTGTTTGTGGAAAATAATTACTCACTGTACATCAGGTAGAGGAGGAGTAAATTTATTCCACTAATCAGGGAATGTCGAGATGCAGGTGTGAGATTCAAGCTGCTGTATCCAGCTACTATCAGAATATTCTTTCCTGGAGGGACAATATAATTTTATGATGCAAAACATGCTAATTAGGAAATATAAAAGTTTGTCCAACAAAAAGTGAATTATGAAACAGAATGAGAGTCTGCTTCTTGTTCTTCTGGCAAAAAAGCCCATAGAGAGATTGCGCAAGTGAAACATTTTCCAATGTTTAAATAAAATGCTTGAGAGACAGAAAAAGCATAAGAGTTGTCTAGAAGAACCAGGAGTACTTTGGAAATGAAACAGTGACTGGATTTGGGAGGTGGAGATCAACAGGAAGAAAACCAGCAAGTAAGAAACTGAAAAATAAATATGGGATTACAAACCATTAATTATTTATATGAAACATGACAGAACAAGAAAACCATGGACATGTTGGACTTTTTTGTCTTTGTTAAACTTGTATGGGACTCCAAACCATATCCCCTACTTCATATCATTAATGTTTGGAAGAACATTTAGGAGGGTGGAAGAGGAAGGAAAGAGTTAACTGCAAGTAAAACAAAATTTTGTTCTTAACAGTAGTATTTTTATAATTCATGACATAATCTGCATGCTATAAAGTAAAGCTTTCTCAGTTATTTCTGAGTGTAATAGAGATACTAAAGTAAACAGGTGTCCTTGTTTTTTTCCTTTTTCTTTCTTTCTCTTTGTTCAGTTTTAAGAAATGTAGGCACTGCATTGTAAAAAAGAAAAATAGTGTGGTAAAAAGAGCATGATACAAGAAAGAATTATGTGCTTTTTCTTACTGTTACATAGGGTAGTAACTGGATAAATGCCCTTGGCTTGATCTAGTAACAAGTTTTAAGAGGAAGCAAATAAATAAGAAAGAACACTGAATATTATAAAAAGTTTTCCTGTAACAAGTAAATGAGTGTTTGTGGCGGCAACTGTGTATGTGGTTCTCACGTCTAAGTGGAGACAATCAGATAAGAGGAATAAAAACAGAATACTTCTTTCTTTCAGTGACTAGGAGATAATGTTTTCTAAAAGCATTCAGGTGTTTTTCCAATCTGGGAGGGAATAAAGGTAAAGTAACAACAGACAGCACTTTGTTTAAGAACAGGTTGTGCCGTGCATCTTAGCATGGATAACCTTCATTATAGGTTAAACCAAGTCTCTGAGTGTGGCTGTCAGTCTGGGACAATTGTTCCTATTAGGAGGGTTAAACTTCAGTATTTGAAGATGTGCAACGGTTTATGTGTTACTATTAAGTTAATAGGTTTTAGGGATGTTCTGGGAGTGTGCTTGTTGTTTTTGCACTTAGCAGATGTTTTTCATCTCACATTGCTGCAGACATAACCTGTGGGTAGTCCGCTGTCCTCGGTCGGCCCGAATACCAAAGTATTAGGCTGGCGTCGGTCACAGATCTGACGTCAGTGCGTCATGGTATTAAAGCGCATGACCAACGTCATATCCTCAGTCTTTTTTGCCGCATGGTCCGAAGCAGAAGCAGCATTTGCAAGTGCCGTTCGGCGTTCTGAAATTTTCGTATTCTGAGTTTCAGACCGAAACCAAGTTGGGCTAAGCTAGAATATTTTTGTTTTTCTTGCCTCAGTTAATTCGGATGTCAGAAAAAGTGAATAATTGTATTTCTTGTGGGAAACAGATACGCGGATTACCACTCTCTTTGTATTCCTTGTTTGGGGCCTGAGCACGGTCGGGTGTCGCGCTAGATTTAATAAGCCACCATTAAACGTAGGTTAGATTGCGCTAGGCTTGTCTTCGTAAGCGGTGTAATTACACTATGCCGTCGGATCCTCCGGCGCCCGCTACCACGTGGCCCGCAAAGAAAAATCGTTAAGGTCCAAGCAGGATGAGTCTCCGGTTCTTTAGAAACTACGGTGGAATCTGTAGATCCAGCCAAGGTTTCAGCTGAGTCTCAGGGGAGTTTGCAAGATGTGGCCTCTCAGGAGTCAGGTCAGGCTGAGGGGGCTTCTCAGGTTGCTGTACTCCCTTCTTTGCCTAAGGTGGTTAGGCCTTCTCCTTCTGTCTCTAAGGTACCTTCCAAAGGCAGGCCTGGTTTGCCTTCCACAGGTGTCAGTCCTAGTTCTGCAGGTTCTGTGCCTAAAAAACACATGCTTAAAATGGCAGAAGATTTAATTTCCTTAATCAGGGTTCTATGCCTCCTGATAAGAGGCCTAGGGTGGAGCCAGAGGTGGAAAGTTTGGAGCAGGCTTCAGATTACTCAGAGTCTTGGCTGAAGACATTCAGGATTTTCCTCCTTATTCTGATTCAGGCAGAGGATTCCAGTCCTTCTGCTTCTCCTCCAGAGGATTTTTCTTTTTCAGAAACCCTGCATTCTATGAGAGAGCATTTTAAATGGGAAGGTCAGGATTTCTCAGATTCCCGAAAGAGGCTTAGGGAATTTTTGTTTTACCACAACATCGGCCTTGGCTATACCTCCTGTTTTGGATGTTGTTCAAGACGTTTTCTCTGAGGCTTCCCTTAATCCAGACTCTTTGCCTCCTGCGCCAGTTAAACCAGATAGGTATTACAGAGTGCCTGCGGCTCATAAATATCTGTATAAGAGCCCAAGGGCTGACCCAGAAACTATTAGCCAGGGACCTAAGGGTGTCAGGGCTTCTGTTGTAAAGAATCCAGTTCCTATGGATAAAGATTCCAGAGCTTTGGATAGGTGGGGTAAGAAAGTGTATACCTCTTCCACTTTAGCAATGAGGGCTTTGAATTGCCAGTTTCATATGTTGAAGTACCAGAATTTTCTCCTTACTCAATTAAAATCTAAAGTGGATGCTTTGGCAGGGGGCATAGAGTGTAAGGAATTACAGGATTTGGTTCATGCCTCTGATCAGGTGGGTAAGCATTCTTTGCAGTGTGGTTTCGATGCTTTACAGGCTTCTTCCAGGGTGGCTGCCACTGGTTCAGTTATTCGCAGGCACGCCTGGCTTAAGGATCAGAATTTGTCAGAGCATGTTAAAGCTAGAATTTTGGATGCTCCTTTGCAGTCTGAAGTTTTGTTTGGTTCTCCTGTGGAGTCTGTCTTGAAGAAAATGGAAGACAAGGCTAAGTCTATGCAGACTGTTAAAGATTTTTTGCAGGTGCAGCCCCCTAAGTTTAGCAGGAATTGGCCTACTAAGGGATGGGCTTACCCTTCTTCTGATTTACATTCTAGGGGCAGATCTAGACATGGTAGGGGCAGAGCTCAAGGTTCTTTCAGGCCTAGAACGTGGAGTTCACCTGCACAATCTACAGGTGAGGGCAGGGGCCAGTCCTTTCGTAAACAGGCCCAATGACCTGCATCTTCAGCTGCCAGATCCTTCCTGTCTGGCAGCTCCTTTGGGAGGAAAGTTGGCACTCTTCAAGCAAAACTGGCTTTTAGTCACCCAGGACAAATGGGTGTTGGACATTATAGACCGAGGCTACAAGTTTTATTTCCACACATTGCCTCCTTTCAAAGGCATGCCAGACGTTCCTCCTCAGCAAAGGGTAGAGGCTCACAAACAGATTTCTTTACTTCTTCAAATGGGGGCTATACAGCAGGTCCCCCTGTCAGTAGTGGGCCTAGGATTTTATTCTCGCCTGTTTCTTGTACCAAAGAAAGGAAACACTTGGAGGCCGATTTTGGATTTATCTATCCTCAACACATACCTGGACATTCCAAAATTCAAAATGTTGATGTTGCAACAACTTCTGCCTCTGTTGGGCAAAGATCACTGGATGGTAACTCTGGATCTCAAAGAGGGTTATCTTCATGATCCTATCAGGCCCAGTTGCAGGAGATTCCTGCTGGCTGGGACTTTACATTATCAGTTCTCTGCATTGCCCTTTGGCTTATCTACTGGGGTGTTCACAAAGGTGGCTCCGGTGATAGCCTTCTTAAGGTTAAGAGGAATACAAATTTATCCTTATTTGGACGATTGCCTGATTCTTGCTCAAGACAAGCGCAAGCTTCTTCACCATCTACAGTATGTTATGGCAGTGTTAAGGTGCCTAGGGTATTCTGTGAACGAAACAAAGTCCAGTCTAGTACCCTCTCAGGAAATGTGCTTTCTGGGTGTGAGACTGAATACAGCTTCCCAGATGGCCTTTTTGACCCCGGACAAGCAAAGGAACCTTACACTTTACTTCCATCAATTGTCTCTACGGTCTAGGCTGACTGCAAGGACAGTCCTTCAAGCCTTGGGGTTCATGGCATCTTGTATTCTGGTGCTTCCCAATGCCAAACTGCATATGAGGAAGCTACAATGGTATCTCAAAAATGTGTGGACACAACACTGCCACGATCTGGACACTGTCATTCAAATAATACCTTGCATTCAAATGGAATTTTTGTGGTGGGCTCAGGAATGTCACCTAAACAAGGGACTCTCTGTGACCCGACCAGAGGCGAGTTAGATATTAACGACAGATGCCTCGGACAAGGCTTGGGGAGCACACCTCAATGGAAAATGGGTTCAAGACTGCCAGACTTCAACATCTACATATCAACTTGAAGGAGATGTTAGCAGTCCAATTTGCATTGATGGCTTTCAAGGATTTACTTCACCCAGGGCAAGTGTTGATTCAAACAGACAACACAACTGTCATGTGGTACATCAACAAGTAAGGGGGAACCCATTCGTACCCTCTTTGCAGGCAAGCTATGATTTTGTGGGAGACTGCTCTCAGTTTGCACCTCACTCTTCAGGCAAGGTTTCTACCAGGAGCACAGAACTCCTTAGCAGATGTTTTGAGCAGACAGATAGTGGATCCCCACGAGTGGAAGTTGGATCCTCATGTATTTCGACAGTTGACAGTGATATGGGGGACTCCAGACATAGATCTGTTCGCTTCTCCACTAAATTTCCAGTTGCCAAAGTTTTGCACAAAGATGTTTCATCCCACAGCTTGGAAAGTGGATGATCTATCATTCAGTTGGAGCAATCTTCATGTCTATGCCTTTCCGCCTCTGCCTCTCCTTCCCAAGGTACTCTTGAAGGTCAGACAAGACAAGCCCTCCATGATTCTAATAGCTCCAGATTGGCCTCGACAGCACTGGTACCCTCTGCTGAGGAGTTTAGTACGGGAGCCTCCTTGGCCTTTGCCTTCGATTCCACACCTTTTGTCTCAGGAGGGCAATCATTTCCTCAATGTCAGGATTCAGTCCCTGCATCTAACAGCCTGGCATATTCTGCTCTAGAACCTGGAGGGTCGCAGCTTCCTCAACAAGTTTTGAATGTTTATTTGGAGGCCAGAAGGCCTAGTACAAGGAAAGTTTATGCTGATAAATGGAGGAGATTTTTTATTTGGAGCAAAGCAAAAAGCTTTGATGTTTCCAGGCCTGATTTGAGTGTTTCTCTTCAATATCTTACAGAATTATTAGACAAGGGTTTGTCTTTCTCCTCTGTAAAAGTTCATGCTGCAGCCATTTCTGCTCACTATGACTGTGACCCACCATTATTCTCTCATCCTTTGTTTAAGCAATTCCTTAGAGGGCAAAGAACATAAGACCCCGAGAGCTCCTACTCCTTCCTGGGATCTCAATTTTGTGTTGGAAAAACTTAATTTACCTCCTTTTGAACCTGCAGCTACGTCTGAGTTAAAGTTTTTGTCTTGGAAGACTGCTTTTTTGTTGGCCATTACGTCTGCTAGAAGGGTTTCTGAATTACAGGCTCTAATGGCAGTTGAACCCTTCCTAATTTTTCATAAGGATAGGGTATCTCTGCGTACTAACCCTACTTTTATGCCTAAAGTGGTTTCAAATGTGGCCTTGAACCAATCTATTCATTTGCCTACTTTTTATGCAGATCCCCAAAATAAAGGGGAGAAAATTTTACACACTTTGGATATTCACAGGCAGTTGCGTTATTATTTGAGCAAGACTAAAGGGTTCAGACAGTCTCAACAGTTGTTTGTTTCTTTTGCTTTGGGCTCTCAGGGAAAAAGTGTTTCAAAACAAACTATTTCTAAGTGGATTGGCCATTGTATTGCTTTTTGTTATTCTCATCATGGTAAGGAGATTCCGGCTGGAATCAGACCTCATTCCACTAGGGCTACTGCCAATTCTACTGCTTTTTTAAGGGGGGTAGCTACTAAAGATATTTTGGAAGCAGCTACTTGGAGTTCAGTGCACACTTTTTCTAAACACTACCATCTTCCTCTTTATTCCAAATCTAGGGCCGGATTTGCCACTGCAGTCTTACAGGGCATTTTGGCAGCTCCCAATGCTTTATGATTTTGCCAGCCTCCCTTTGCCTTTGCTTTGGGATTCTACCCACAGTTATGACTGCAGCAATGTGAGATGAAGAACATAGTACAGTTTTGTACCTACCATAAATGTAGATGTTCGAAGATCCACATTGCTGCAGTCCAATCCCTCCTTCCCCTATGTAGTTTGGAGTGGTTGTATGGTTTGGGTTGTAGATGTTATTTGTACATGGCTTTTGGAGGTTTTTCTATTTTTGGCTGTGGCCTTTCTTTTTAGGGCCTTCTGACATCTGGGGCAAGAAAAGACTGAGGATATGACGTCGGTCATGCGCTTTAATACCATGACGCACTGACGTCAGATCTGAGCGCCATGACCGACGCCAGCCTAATACTTTGGTATTCGGGCCGACCGAGGACAGCGGACTACCCACAGGTTATGACTGCAGCAATGTGGATCTTCGAACATCTACATTTATGGTAGGTACAAAACTGTACTTTTTATATATATATATATATATATATATATATATATATATATATATAAGTATAATGTAATATAGGATCAAATGGATATGACAAGAAACAGCTGTATAAAAGATCAACCTGCCAAACATTAGTGTATGCATGTAATACAAAAGCTGGAACTAGACATTAAAAACGCTGTTACACATAACAGGTGGGAATAATAACTTCTTCATGTGATAAAAACATATTGTCTTTAAATGTAGATGGTTTCACAGATATGTACAAAAAAGAAAGAGTAGTGAACTATTCTAAAAATGTAGACTGCAAATAGCTCTGTTACAGGAGACACATTTGGAAAGAACTGAGCATGTGAATTTGATAACAAAGTGTTTCCAATATGGTTATTCAGCAGAATATCTGGGACAAAGGGAAAAGGGGGGTGCTTATATTAATTGTAAGAGGAGCTCCAATAGTGACAGAAGAGGATAAAAAGATACTAATGGTAGATTTCTAGTACAGAAGGGCTACTGTGAAGGGAGGAGGATTACACTGGCATGTATTTATATTCCACCTAAAACTGCAATAATGGAGCTTGCAAAAAATGTGGGAGAAATAATCCGCTTTCAACAAGGAATATTACTTGTAGGTGGGGAATGGGATTTTATTTGCAGCAGTGAGGATGTATCTGGGGGGGGGGGTGGCAGAAGGGAAAATATAACAAAAGAGAATAGATTTTTGAAGAAATTTATAAAAATATTTGGCATGGAAGATGTGAATTCAGTAGTAGGAGTTTTGAGTGAATTTACGTATTATTCCCTAAGAAACAAAAACTGGGCTAGGCTAGACAGAGCTTACATTTCACAGGAATATGTGAATTTAATTGAAGGTTTTGATATGCATCCAGTAACTATTTCATAGCACACACCAGTAATAACTAAAATAAAAATGCAGTGCAATGAAATTAAAATGAGACACTGGTGCTTTCCCAACTATCTCTTGAAAAGAGAGAGGAATTTAAGGAATGGGTAGTGGGAATTGTTATTAGAGAAAGGAGACATTTCTTCTGAAAATATAGAAAGGGAGTGGGATAAAATTAAAGTGGAGTATAAAAATAGGGTGGAAATAAAAGAAAGAGAGATATGGTTAAGAAGTAACACAGATTATTTAGAGGGACTGGCAAAGGTTAAAGTCTTGCAGAAAAGGAGGAATCTTACAGAACAAGAAGGGGAGCAATTGCAGAATCCTGAACAGAAAATAGGGAATTAACTCAGTAATATGCATGAGTTTAGAAAGACTGCTGTTAAGCAACTGTTTTTTGATAATAACTCCAGAGCACAAAAACTTTTAGCAGAACAACTCAAGCAACAAAAAGTAGAAAGGGTCGTAACCAAGTTTAAGGAGCCTATAACAAGGAAGATAAAAGATCCTGCAGCGGTACTAAAAATATTTCAGAAATTTTATGAAAATCTTTATAAAGCAGGGAAATATGGAACTCAAGAAAAGGTAGAAATGGAAATGGTTATGGAAAAATTAAATATGCTACGGTTGGTTATGGAAAAATTAAATATGCTACGGTTAGAGATAGACGAGTCTCAATTACAAACAGAATAGGAGGAAAAGAGATAAAAATGGTGATGTATAACCAAGCTACAGGAAAGTCCCCAGGAATAGATGGTATTCCTGTGGAAGTTTGAAAGCTAGGAGGAAACAAAACTGATAAAGATCTAGAAGATTTTATTTAACAGTATTTAAAGAGGAGAAGCGCCAACATCCTGGTAGAAAGCAGTGATGGCTGTAATACCTAAAGATGGTAAAGACCCATCAGATCCAGCTTCATATAGGCTCATGTCAATTCTAAAATATGATTATAAAGTGTTTATGTCTATAATGGCTAAAAGAATGGCAAAGGTGATGTCAAAGTTGATAGATATGGATCAATATGGTTTCGTGGAGGGGAAACATTTGACAACATCCACAGAACAGTGATGATCCAGAGGGAAGCAGAACATAAGAAAATACCACTGTTGTGGGTGAGTTTTGATGCAGAGAAAACATTCAACAGAGCAAGCTGGGATTTTATGAGCAGGACAATGGAAACATTTGCATTCCCTGATAAAATTATAAAAATGATTAGGATATATGATGGATCAAAGGCGAAAATTATAGTGGGTGGGTTCCCCTCTGATAATTTCCATTTGGGCAGAGGAAGCAGGCAGGGGTGTCCTGTTTCCCCTTTGTTATTTGCATTATATTTAGAACCACTGGCAAAGAAAATAAGGGACTTAGAAATTTCATGATACAGTTGGTATGGTAGTCAGTAAAAGCTGGCTTTATTTGCAGATAATATCATTTTATACCAGATAAAACTAGAAAAGGACATTTCAGTGTTGTGGAACATTTTGAGACAGTTTCAAGTCTTTTTCAGGATACTAAATTAAGGAAGGTAAAAACAAATGCAATACTTGTAAACTATGTACCCACATATGAATTGGTTCAGCAATATGGAAATTATAAAAATGACATATTTAGGAGTGTGGATTAATAGGATACTGTTGTGGCAGCTAAGGATATGTGGAAAGAGACTAAACAAATGGTAATACAAAAACTTAGAAAGATGGAAGCTGTGTTTTATGGATATGGATAGCAAGATACAAGCAGTTAAAATGTCTAGTCCCTCTAGTTTTATATACAGGTCAGGCATACTTTTATCAACCAGAGATAAGTTTTGGATAACAATTAATAAAGAGCTGAAGGATTTTATCCAGGTGGGGAAGATGCCAATGGTCAAGTGGGATAAGCTGATTCTTCCAGTAGAACAAGGCAGTTTGGGATTACCTGATCTGAAGGGGTATTTCAGAACTACACAGTTAAGACTCCTACACATAGCACAAGCAGAAATATATAGGTCAAAATGAAAAGGGATGATGATGAAACAGGGGGGAAGCTCAAGAAACAACAAGATACTGGGATTTTGGATGCAGATCCTTAAGGAGAATAACAGTAGCCATACAGAATATTATATTCATAATGTAGGAGAAAGTATTCTGAGAACTAAGCCAACAAATACATTGAGAAAGGAGATTCTGCCAATAGGGATGACTACAATTAGGGATACAGACAATAGGCAAGAGGGGGCTGGATTTATTGGAGAAAACTGGCAAATGAACTAAGGTATTGGGAGCAAATAATTAGAGAAAGAAAGGTAACAGTCAGTGTTGACGGAACCGGCGTCGGCTCCAATTATATTGGAAACTCTTAGGAGCCGATCGCCCAGTCTCAGACCAGTTTCTCCTGAGAGGAGATCTCGATCCCCCTCCCTGTCCTGCAAATCCTCCAGGACCCTTTCAGATGTGGATGTTGATAGGGTGGTCCAGAGGCTCCTCCAGTCACCGGCTCTGGCAAAATAATTTTTGGCTCCGGCCCAGTCGGCTCTGGAGCCCATCCCGACCCCTTCTTCGATCATTCCTCTTCCGAGCACATCTCTGTCTTCAGAGCCAGAGTGTCCCGCACCGTGTGATGTTCCTAGGCTGGTTCCGATGGCCCCTTTGGCTCCATCGGTACCGACATCAGCTCTGACCCTGTTGGCACCGTCCTCTGTGTTCGGGACTTGGGATTCTTCGGTCTGGTCCGAGGGGGACATCTCGGGACATATTTCGGTTCTGAGTCTCCCTCTTGGTGCCTTGGCTCAGGGAACTCTGACTCCCGTCATGGCATCGGAGGCTGGTCACTCCACGGACTTGGGGGGGGCTGCCTTCAAGGCTATGCGGACTGCGCTGGCCAGATCATCAGCTACATCAGGTGGGTCGGTCATTCTGTCCCCCACCACTCCGGTGAGAGCCTCTGATCACCACCTATCCATGGACAGCAGAGCACCAAGGCATAGGGATACCCCCACGAGTGGTCCCCAAATTTCTGAGGGCCCCTTAGAGTTCATACCTGAGGAGCCCCCTGGAAAGAAAATGTGCAAGAGGAAGCACATAGACACCCAGGATGAGTCCCTCACCTCTGATACTGACCTCGAGGAATCAGAGGGGTCCCCCAAGTCATCCTCTGATGATGTTTCCTTCTCCGACATCCTGGAGATACTGAAACAAAGAGGTGACTGGCCTTCCTAGGAGGAGTCAGTGTTCCTTAAGGCTTTTGGTGCTCAGCCCTCTGCCTCCTGCGTGTCCCCACCCTTCGACAAGCTCCATGATCTGATATGTTGAAGGGTGTGGGAAAACCCTGATTCTATGGAGCCCATGCCCAGGCGTCCCAACAAGTTTCTTTCTGCCCCCCAGGGCAAGGAGTTTCTGTCCAAGGGAGTCCCTGTAGATGCCATGGTGGTGACGGCAGCCACTCAGAAAGAAGTATCAGAGTCTTCTTCCTCCGCCCATCCTCCTAACAAGGAGTCTAGGACCATGGACCGGTACGGGAAGCGTACCCTCTTGTCAGCAACCTTTACCTTAACGGTCGCTGAATTACCTGTCTTGTTTCACTCGGCTCCAGGGAGATCTCCTCAAGGAGTTAGGAGATACTCTTGTGGGTAACGTCCCTTAGGCGGTGGCCCAGACATTTAACGCCCAGGTGTCTACCCTCAATTCCATTGTCAACTCATCCATGCGGCTCATTTCGTATGCAGCCGAGGGAGCGAGTAGGGCAGCAAGCTCAGGAGTCACCCTTAGAAGGCAAGCCTGGCTGCACCTGTGTCACTTTGCGGAGGCCTTCAAGTCTTCCTTCACTGACGCCCCCTTTGATGGTTCTTCTTTGTTCGGGACCAAAGTGAAAGACACCCTCACCAGGTGCGAGCAAGAGGGAAAGACCCTGTCTGCCATAGGGGTCCATTTTTCCCTTCCTTCTAGGCCTTACCCCAAGGCCCTGCGGGGGGAGGGGGGGAGATGTGGTTCAAGAAATCACAGAGGTTTTTTCCTGCTGCACAAGGTGAACCCCCCTCCAGAGGCAGAGGAGGGGGGAGGTTATTCAGGGGAGATGCCGCCCCAGAGGCAGAGGGGGCCCCCACAATTCGGGAGACTGCGATTCCTTTCGTGGCTCTTCCTACTCTTGTTCCTGAGGGAGTGCCCGGCTGTGCTTATCCGGAACCAGTCGGGAGCCGAATTTCATTATATCTGGAAGCCTGGGAAAGCATCACCCAGGACCAATGGGTATTACGGATAATTTCTGGAGGTTATCTCATTCCGTTTACATCAGTCCCCCCTTCATTCAGAAAAATCCCAGACGTTCCACCCAGTCAAAGGGATCAAGCAGCCTCAGAGGTTTCAAAGCTGCTAGGAAAAGGAGCCATCCAGCGTGTCCCCTTAGACCAAATCAGATTAGGGACTTACTCAAGATTCTTTTTGGTGCCGAAAAGAACAGGGGACCTGAGACCTATATTAGATCTCAGCCGACTGAACAACTGTGTACAGAAGTCCAAGTTCCATATGGTCATGCTACAATCGATTCTCCCATTGTTGGGAGAGGAGGTATGGATGTGCTCCATCGACCTCAAGGATGCTTACTACCATGTGAAAATGGACAGGGCATCCAGGAGTCACCTACGCTTCCGGCTGGGAGCCAGTCATTTCCAGTTTCGAGCCCTGCCTTTTGGTCTCACCACAGCCCCCAGGGTGTTCTCCAAGTATATGGCAGTGGTGGCGGCTCACTTGAGATGTCAGGGATTCCAAGTGTTTCCATATCTGGATGACTGGCTCCTTACCGCCCCCACCAGGCATCAACTAGTTCAAATCAGGGACACTACCATCACTCTATGTCACCAGTTGGGTATAACACTAAATTGGGAAAAATCTGTTTTATTGCCCTCACAGCGTGTCACCTTTATAGGAGCAGAATTAGACACCATTCGAATGCGAGCATTTTTACCGCAGGAGAGGATCAGAGTCTTACAACAACAGATACACATGCTGATGCCCCTGAGGAAAGCGAAGGCAAGATGGGTTCTCCAACTCCTGGCGACCATGGCAGCAACAATTATGTTGGTCCCTCTAGCGAGATTACACATGAGAATTCTCCAATGTCTCCTCTTTGTTCAATGGTCTCTCCAAAGATTTCCACTTTCTCACCCCATTTTGCTCATGGACAGATGCAAGCAGGACCTCGGTTGGTGGCTTTGCACCAACAATTTGGACGGGGGAAGGCCCTTTGTTCCACCCATCCTGGTTGCCACTGTGACCACGGACGCCTCCCAGATTGGGGGGGGGGCATTATCTTGGCAGGATAGTACAAGGCACGTGGCAAGAGTACAAGATACATCTGCATATAAACGTCCTAGAGATGAGAGCAGTGCTACTTGCATTGCAGAGTGTTCTACCTCTAAGGATGATTGCGATACACTCGGACAACATGTCAGTAGTGTGGTATCTAAACAAGCAAGGGGGAACCAGGTCTTACCCTCTGTGCAGAGAGGCCATGCGAGTGTGGCAGTGGGCAGTAACTTCCCAATGGTCTCTGGTGGCAACGCACATTCTGGGGAAGTCCAACGTGATTGCGGACAGGCTAAGCAGAGCTATTCTGATGCCTTACGAGTGGTCCCTGAATTGCCTAGTTGCAGAGCGAATCTTCAGCAGATGGGGTCAGCCTTGCTGCAACCTTTTTACCAGCCCCCTCAATACAAAATGTAGCAGCTACTTCACGCTGATCCCCCCACAGGGGGAGTCACCCAGGGACGCTCTGGTTCATGACTGGCCCTCCTGTCTGCTTTATGCTTTCCCTCCGTTTCCTTTGCTGTCAAAGGTGATTCAGAAAGCGCAATCCTTGGGAAGCAGAATGATTCTGATTGCTCCACACTGGCCTCGCCAAGTCTGGTTCCCCTTTCTTCAACCATACATTGTGGACATTCCTTGGATTCTGGACCCTCTACCAGACTTACTGACACACACATGTTGGGACAGTTCCACCCCTCCTTGATGACCCTCCAGTTGACAGCCTGGCTACTCCACTTCCATCGTTAGACTTCATAAATTCTCACCAGAAGTCGTTCATATATTATCGTCCTCTCATAAGCCATCTACTAGGAAGATTTATTCTAGCAAATTGAAGAGGTTTTCTATCTGGGCGCATACCCGAGGCAATGATCCTTTCACAGCTCCAATTGCTTCAGTCTTGGAGTTTTTGTCTATGCTTTTCCATCAGGGTTCCGCATTAGCTACCATCAAAGTTCAATTGGCAGCGATCTCTAATTTTCATGTCGCTAATGAGCCTAGTCTCATGGCTCATAGACTATGCAAGGCTTTCCTGAAGGGTACTCTATTGCTCCGTCCCCCGGCTTCCGAACCAATCATGCCCTGGGATCTCAATTTTGTTCTACAAGCCCTTACTTTACCACCTTTCGAGCCTGCAGCTACTTGTGAATTGAAATTCTTGACCTGGAAAACAGCCTTCTTAACAACAATCCCTTCAGCAAGGCGAGTTTCAGAAATTCAAGCCGTCTCCATCAAACCTCCATACTTAATCTTCCATAAGGACAGGGTTTCTCTTAGACCAAACCCTTTGTTCCTTCCTAAAGTGGCTTCCGTGTCTAATCTTAATCAATCCATTGAGTTGCCTGTGTTCTTTCCTCACTTTTCGAACAAGGCAGAATTTAGATTTCATCAGTTGGATGTACACAGACCATTACGCTTCTATCTGCACCGAACAAAAGATAACCGGAAGTCTGATTAACTTTTTGTTTCCTTTTCGGAAAACAGAATGGGTTCCCCGGTCTCCAAGGTCACCCTATCCAGATGGATATCTAGTTGTATCTCTTTCGCCTATCAAGCAGGAGGAAAAGATCTGCCATTTCCGGTCAAGGCTCACTCTACTTGGGCTATTTCTGCATCTATAGCCTAACAAGCTAGATTGTCAATGGATGATATATGTGCTGCAGCTACTTGGGTTTCTCCTCACACATTTGTTTCTCATTACAGGTTGGACGTGGTTTCTAGGGACAGGTCGTCCTTTGGCTCCACAGTTCTCAGGAGTATTTTCCTATGAGCCACCCAGGATGTAGGTGCTAGGGACGCTGTCCCACAGATAAGAATGTAGGTGAGATAGGACTACATAACATCAAGAAGTTATGTGCTCACCATAATGTTCGATGTATGTAGTCCATCTTGCCTCTCATTCTTACTTACCCTCCCACCTTCCCCCTTCCTGGAGGATTTGGAGGTTAGGTTGTTCATCTACAGAGTTCCCTTACTTGACTTATTCTTTTATCTGGATGTTGTGTATGCATGGGGTACGAATGAGTTTTTGCAGCAAACTAGATCTGGGGATATGGAGCAGTGCACCATGGGATACCTGCTTAGCCCAGCCAATAAAAGACTTTGAGCTAGAAAAGTTGGCTGAGTCGGAGCCGATATTCGGCTCTGAACCCACGGGTAAGAATGTAGGTGAGATAGGACTACATACATCGAACGTTATGGTGAGTACATAACTTTTTGTTTTGGTTAACTCTTTTCTTGGAAGCATTTATTTCAGCTAGAAGACTCAGAGCTGCAAGCTCTGATGTGCAGGAATGCTTACTCAGTTCTACAAGTGCAGGGAAATCTTGAAGACTAACCTTTTTTCATGTCCACAGTAGTTTCAGTGTTGTTCTTCAGGCAATCCATCTTTTTACTGCCCTTTTATCTAAAGTTTATGAACAGAAGAAGAGGATTTCATACCCTGTGGATGTATTCAGACCTGTAAGATATTATGTCATAGTGCCAAGGACTTCAGTTATTTGTTTCTTCTATTGCAAGCAGGCAAGGGTACCAGGTACGTAGCCAACAATTTTGAAGTGGCTGGCAATCTCTATAATTTTCTTTACTGTCAAGTGCAGTTTATGTACCAAGTGAATGGAGCACCACAACAATCATCCCTCTTCCTAATGGTGGACCATCAACTGGCCATGGGAAGTACAGACCCATCAGTCTGAATAGTCTAATTTGCAAGGCCATGAAACAAATTAGCATGGAAATGATAAACAAGGACATTGGCAACTACAGGCACTGGACCCATTCCCATTTGGCTTTCAGGGAAGGTCTTGCCTTTTTAGCCTGGTAAATTTCTTTCAGGTAGTCACCAAAGCAATGGATGAGGGAAAAATGGTACATGCCTTCTACTTTGACCTAGCCAAGGCTTTTCAGTACAGTACTTTACTTGGGTGTTGTTGACAAACATTCTGAATTAGGCATAAATCGCTTCATAACTCACTGTATTGCCTACTGGCTCACAGATAGGACCAAAGAAATCAGGATTGGTGAGACCTCCTCCACCAAGGAACTGTTCACCAGTGGAGTACTCCAGGGCTCTGTGTTGTGTCTGGTCCTGTTTGGCATCTACTTCTCGGAAGTCAAGGCTAATGTCAAAGGTCTCTGACTCACCAAGTTCACAGATGACTGCAAATTGGGAGGTATCATGGATTTCCACAACAGCACTAACAGTAAGAGGGTCTAACATAGACAAATGACTGGTGCCAAAGCTGTGGATTAAAACATAATGCTAAGAAGTGCATTATAGTGCTCTTTGGGAAATTATCCACCCAGGCTAATTACTCCATTGCTAAAACAGCCCTAAGAGCTGACCAGATTCAGGTCTATATCAGAACATCGAAGTTTCAAAACTTCTAATGTTCTAATATCGACCCCTATTCAGCAAAAGCTGAAAACATCGAACATACAGAACAGCAAATTTTTTCCTAGGGAAAAAATTTGCTGTTCCAAAACACATACACACAACACAAGCACACCAAACAAACAGCAATCCACACACATACACCTAAAATCTTACACCTAATCCTACACTAAACTATACACACACCACTAACTATCCACTTACCTTAACCCAAACCCTAACCCTAAGGTCTGTCACTATCGCACACTCACCTCACCCGCGCCCTAACCCTAACTCACCTAACCCACCCTAACCCTCACGTGCACACAATCGCACACATACCCTAACCCGCACCATAACTCACCTAACCCGCCCTAACCTTCACGTCCACACAATCACACACATACCTAACCCGCACCCTAACCCTAACTAACTTAACCCGCACCCTAACCCTAACTAACCTAACCTGCACTCAATCGCACACTTACCTGAACCTGACCAGTAAATTTCCACCACAGCGCTGAAAATACCGAAGCAACAGAAACGGACAACCGAATTCTTTTCCTAGGAAAAAAAAATAGTTTTTCTCTTGCTTCGATATTTTCAGCTTTCGCTGAACAGGGGTCAGTATTAGAACATTCGAAGTTTTGAAACTTCAGTGTTCTAATATAGACCCCGAGATTGTTAGGGATTGTTAGGGATCTGGGTACATATGAAGACAGTAATCTGATCGTAGACCAACATATAGCCAAGATAGTAAGAAAATCATTCTATGTAGCCTAACCTATAAGCAAGAGTATGGTATCCAGGTCCAAAGAAGTTATAGTATCAGTCTACTCAGACTTTATCAGACCCACCATTGAGTACAAAGACCCCTTTGTCACGTACCCAACATGTACCTAACTAGACACCTGGAATAGTTTAAACACCCATAAAGGTTCGTCACCAGGAGAATCCAGGGTATAAATACCCTGCCCTATACTTATCACCTTAAGGCCCTATCTGTGTAGTCAGCTTTCTGTATGTTACTGACAGGCAGTCTATGCCTGGCATGTAAGTCATCCTAGGATCCAGCTCTGATGGACCTTTTGCATAGCCACAAAACAAACACCTGAAACGCCAGATACAAGGAATTGAACTTCATCTGTGATTTAAATATTTCATACTGGAGAGAAAGATAAGTGTCTCAAAGGTTTCCCATGCTGTTGAATACGCTCCCCATCCATGTAAAGCTGAGTTCATCCCTGACCCTATCCAAAGGAAACATTGACCATTGGATGGAAAATCACAAATTCACCCCTGGTCTGGCCCCCATGTATCTGATGGACAGAGGTCAACGGTAAGTAAAATAATTCCCAAACTAACATAGCCCCCCCAAAAAAAAATAAAATAAATAACGTAACTACATCCCTACTTACATACCTGCCAAACAGATGCTCAAGGTATTTGGGGACAAAACTGGGATGGGTTGGGTGGCTAGGCTTAACCCTGGTGGTCTTTAGCCTAGTAAAAATACTTATGTGGTGGCCTTTTTGAAGGAGCCAGCCTTACATCCATTTTGACATGAAGTAAGATGTGAAACAATTTACCGCTACATGTGAGGCAAACCGAAGCAAATAGTAGTCACTACAGTTTAAAAGAAAGCAGTTGACCGTTTTAGTTTTTTTTTTTTTTTTTTTTGCTTCTCAAGTTAGAATTGGGGGAGGGGGTTCTACTGGGCACTAGAATAGCTAGCTACACCTCTGCTGATGTATTTCTCAGTTATTCTGTTCACTTCAAACTGAGTTGATTTGGCATCGTTTGGTCTCCAGTAACACTCTAAAACCACATCCTTAGTGCATCTCCCACATCCACCCTACCCTTCCCCCCTGAGTGCGATGAACAGGCAGCGTATCATCATTCCTCTCACACAGCAGCTGAGCTCCTGCCGTGCCTTGGCTGCTACCTGAACCAAGGTTATCTGGCTTGTAGGACAGTGCCTTATCCCCACACATCCAGGACATGGCAGAAGAGTCCATTGGGTCCTCATTTAGGAAATTAGATATGTTGTTTCTGACCTTGTATGTGAGGGTTATATGCTGTATCCTAGAAATCTGTGATGAAGGTCTGGAATTTATATTTGTTGTGTGTTGGAAGAAGTCATGCATAGATCATCAGTGCTCCAGATGGAGAGATTTATTTTCCATTAAAAATAAATTCTGTTCTTTCCTATTAAGTCATCTTTTGCATCTGTTGAATTTTTCTCATTTGGAACAGGAAGAAATTCCAGGGATGTCTGAAGAAAAGGGTTATTCAGTTTACCTGTAAAAGGGAACGCAGCAGCAGTTGCTGAACAGGTGACCAATAAAGCTCGGTGGTTGCAAATGTCCTAATAGTGTTATGGTATGATGATGCAGATCTAACATATTAAAAGTCAAGAGTGTACACGTGAGCCTAGCATTGATTTGGGGGTATTTTTTTCAGTTCCATACATAGTAATAGGGGCATGGAAGTTACTTGATTTCATGTTTCTGGATTTGATTATGTTGTATTGACTTATAGTTTTCCAGAAAATAGCTTTCTGCTACTGCACAATTTATTTATTTATTGACATTTGATTACCGGGAAAGTCTGACTGTGTAGAAGCCCATTTTCAGTAGAGGCTTGGTGAGAAATGCTCCAAATTATTACAATATTACAAAACATTTTAAGAAAAATTATTTTACATCTTCAAAAATAAAACAAAAACATCTGCAATTTAAATAACTATAACCAAATTAGACATAATATAAAAACATTGGTTAAGAATCAATACAAGTTGTATGACAATCATTTAATATTTGGAGAAATTTTAGACAGTTTGCAGAGAAATTAAAGGTAAGTAAGTCTAATACAAACAGGAATTGCAATATGAAGTGAGGGGAAAACAGGCTTATAGTATATTTAGAGAGAAAGTCAGGGAAGAGAATTTGATAGAAGTAAGGAAGTAAGTAAGAAGGGAGAGTAAGGAGGTGTACGGAGTGAAAATGTACTTGTTTACATTTAGGGATATAATGTGTTCTGGTTTTGAGCAAATAGAGACAGATTTTAGCTAGGAAATCTTTCAGAGTGGTTTTGAAAGATGGGAGGGTATTGCCTGAATGGATCCAGGTAAGGAGTTCTGGGCCTTAGCAACCTTGTAAAAGTACAGACAATACCTAGCAGATTTGATAGGTTTGTAGACAGACAAGAGTTTATGGTCACTGGATCACAGTGACTGACTGAGAACATAGTTGTGCAGAATGTTTTTTAGTGCTGGACAGGCAGATGGATGCTGGATAATTTTATAGCTGGGAAGAACGTGTATATGTTAGTTAATAAGGTAGTTCTAACCAATTTAGGCTTTTTACTGCTATACTGTGGTGGGTTCTGAAAGGGGAATTTGCTGCAAATTTAGCAGCTTTGTTATAGCATTGTTCAAGTTTTAATTTTTGTGAAGCTTGGAGGTTAATAAGGATGGCAGCACCTTAAAAGAGTGGGGAGGAGATAAGTAGTGGCAAGTGTAGTTTTAGTTACATCGGTGAGGAAGTTTTTGGGTCTGTAAAGCATCCTTAGTTTTTGATGAGTTTTTCTTATGTACTTTTGTATATGCAGGTAGAATATAAGATTATCATCCACAATAATTTGTTATGAGAAGTGACTTCAGTGGTTGTATTATCAACAAAGAGGACTTTAAATTTTGTTTTTTTTCATGAGGCAGATATTTGGGGAAAAAAGTAGTAATTTGGTCTTTTTGGGTTGAGCATGAGTTGTGATTTACAATGCCATGTTTCACTAGCTGACAATGCCATGTTTCACTAGCTGTTAAAGCTTCCCGAGTAATTTTTTGGAGGTGTACCATGTTGTCAGATGTGCAAATGAGAGCAGTCTCATCTGCATATTGTTTTAGGGTGGCCTGTTGTGTGGATGTATAAAGGGCGTTAGTGAAAATGTTAGAGGAGGGGACCAAGGATAAAGTTTTTTGGTACACCAGTGGTGACTGGGAGGTAAGGAGAGAGTGTGGAGTGCCATTTACTGACCGATACCTATTGGACAGGTAGCTTTTGAACCACAGAAGGGTGGGCTGGGAAAGACCTAGTGAGGACATTTGAAGTAGAAGTTTGTTGTGACAAATTGTGTTGAAGGCTTTAGACAACTCTGGAAATAAGGAAGAGACTAGTTTTCCATTATCTCTAGCTTTATTGACAGTATCTATATAAGTTAGAAGGGCAGTGCTAGTATTATGGGAAGGACAGAGGTCATGTTATGTCGGGGATAAGAGGTATAGAATTACATAACAATGTTCATTTCTGAATGATTAGGTAGGCAATATGATGAAAATTCAAAGCAGAATTATACAAGAATGCCCAATGTATCCCCATTTATTTGGATAGCTTAATCTATGATGCATTATATCCATTGCCATTGGTAGGAGTATGCCTCTAGAGATGAGTAATTTCTTACTTTTATTATTGGTGACTTACACAGGTGCTTTACCAAGCACAGCTCAGGATATTGTTAATATGACAAGAGTAGTGTTGCTTGTGTTCTGACCATTACATATGTTAGGTATTAGAGAGAACATACAAGAAGTTGGATAGCTTCCCTTTCAGCCATGCCATGTTGAAGATCAGTGACATACATTTAGGGCAAAGCAGTGTTTCCATGTTTTGGGATTTTTTTTCTGTAGCTCTTTGGATGAGAAAACTATTTGTCTGGACAAACATAAGCATACTTCAAATGTACTATTTTCATAGAGTGTATGTGCTGTTTTACCTCCTGAATTAAATTTTCTTTTCTTTTTTTTCTTTCTTTGTGTGGCTTTTTGATTAATTTTGCCACCTAATATGCAGCCAGCTGTGACGGATTTGTTTTTCAGAGCTTCTATAGTACACCAAAGTGAAACAGAGTATATGGGAGAAATGCTTCTTCTGGTTCTTTCTTTTATTATTATTATTATTGTTGTTATTATTATTATTATTATTATTATTATTATTATTATTATTATTATTATTATTATTATGTTGAAACTTTATGTGAAAGGTGTGACTGAAAGCCCTTGACTTTTTTTTTCCTGGAAGAAATAGAAATATGGGACACTATGAAGGAAGGATTAGACTACAGAAATGTATACTTTCTTTATATTGCAACATGCCGTGGTATGAGGAGGAAGAGAAGTTTATGCTTGGAGGACTTCAGCTCCATTTGTGACTCCTACTCAGTGGCCCTTTGGAATAAGTGGCGGGCTGATATTTGACAAATGGTTGATATGAAGAAGGAGAATTGCATTCTGGGATTAGGTTATACATGCAAAAGAGGGGGTGCCTAACTATGAGGTTGCAGCACCTCTGAGAATTCCCCCTACTCTGAGATTGAGCATTGTAGGAGTTATAACTAGCAGGGTTGTGGGGATGCAGTGGTGCAGTGTCAATGTTTCAGTGGTAGTCCACAAGTTTCAACATTAACTGCATTTTGCTTATAGTTACAGTTTATTTTCCAGCTCATAATTATGGGTCTTGCACTTTTGACAGTGAATTAGTTTCCTGCTCTGTAAATCCCTTTGCTGTGTATTATTTACTTGTTTTGTTACGGTAATTATTTGCTCTGAATTAATAAAATATATGTGCTCTTCACTGAAGGGTGCCACTGGACCATGAAGTATCCTCCCAAGCTACTACCAAATGAGGCATATGAACCTTGGTTTAACATCCTATGTGAAGAATAATGCCTCAGGAACTAGACCCCTCAAATAAGTTTCTGCATGCCCTACACCACAGTGTCAGTATCACAATTAAGAGCAGACTTTGAGTCAAGTCAATTTGCTTTTTGTTAGTTGTGATGTAAAGTAAGAAAAGTCCATCCTTGTAGGGTATTTGAAGTTAGAATCCTCTGTTGTATATTTATTTATTGTATTTGTTTACCGGGAAATTCCACTGGGCCTAAAAGAGCCCATTTTCAGTGAAGGCCCAGAGAAAAAAGCTCCAACAAGAACATAGATACAGAAAATATTAAATATGAATTGGTACAAAAATAGATCCAGTGTTACACATAGTGATTACAGTAATATATACAGAATAGATACATAAAAGCAGGAATTTATTTGGTTGCCTGATGAATTCAGTCAGAGAGGTATAAGCAGAGATATATTACTCAGCATTTTTGTACCAGTATCAACAAGTGATAAAAATAATAATTATGGAGAAAATATCACCAGTCAGCAGTAGCAAAAAGCAGTTTAGTTACCATATAAGGAGAAGGAGGAGGTTAGGTTATAGAGCAGGTACATAGCCAGGAAGAGTTGAGATGATTTTTCAGTATTTGTTTGAAGGTAGTATATGATGTTCCTAGTTCTTCCATCTATTAAGGAAAATCAGATTAGGATGTCTAATTATCCTTACATATTTATGAATTTCAGTTTCATATTCCAGAACTGCTAGCAACAGGGCTAGCCGCCCGACATTATGAACGTTGGCTGTAGGTGATGGTTACTGTTGATGTGACACCCCAACCCCGTTTACAAAATTGGGGGTGGATGCCGATACCAGTTTCACAACTGCTAGTGGCATAATACATTTTTTAAAAAGATTGTTTCACCTGGTTGACTGCTAAGAATCTGAGGCAGCTGTTCTGAATAACACATTGTGTTGACTGCACTGTGCAGCTCACCGTTCCAGGTGAACTACCTCTGCAGTCTGACTAATGAATGATTATTTTATTTTACTTTATTTATTCACTTATTTATTTATTTTGCTGACTGGGTTAGTCCCACTTTGCCTGTGATCTGTTTTCAAAGAAGTCTTGAGGTGGTCTTTCATACGGACCAGTCACAACACAGGAACAATTCACATTTTTTCCCTAAACACTATAAGATCTTTAATATTCACTTGAGTTGCCATCAGTTTAGGTAGAAGGTACCTCAGTGTAAAGTCGCATTCCAAAAAAACAAAACAAAAAACAAAACAAAAAAAAAGCAAAAGCACCGTAGGGGAACAGCATCTCTCCGATGATACCCTACTAGTATTCGAACATTAAGTAATAAGGGTGCAGTTCTGCCTACAGCATTCTTGATGACAGACAAAATAGTGACTTGCTCATTTACATACTGGGTTGCCTTCAGACACCTAGAGCAGAAAGACCTGGTCTCTAAATTGAACTCTCTGTAAATTCCACTGTGCAAACAAAGCAGCAAGGGTCTACTGTGTTGTGGGCATGTGTTTATTTTGTATATAAACAGAGAGCAAAGCAGCATGCTGAGATCATGAGGGACTTGTGGATTACTATATGACTATGTGACTGTATATGATTCTTCAATGACCTCTGTTGCTGTTGTGTAAAAAAAATGTTGAGAGGCTGTATCTAGTGGATTGGTTTTCCTATATGTTGCATTTTTTTCTCGTATTTTGCAGTGCACATATATCACAATTGACCAGGTGCCAAAGACTTATGCTGTCATCCTGTCCAAACCTGCATGGATGTGGGGTGCAGAAATGGGAGCCAATGAGAACGGCGTCTGCATTGCTAATGAAGCTGTCACAGCCAGAGAGCCAGCTGCTGAGATTGAAGCATTGCTAGGAATGGATCTTGTCAGGTAATCACAGCTCATAATGCAAACCGATATCCAGGGAACAAAAAGGCCTTGCTTGACCTTTGAACCATTAAAAGTAAAAGAGAGAGAGAGAGATGGAGATCATATGACTGTGTATGAACAGAAGGGCCCTTGTGTACACTGTTAATGGATTGAACATGGCTAACCTATTAGTCACAGAAAGGTTGTCATAACTAATTTGTGTCTGACATGTGAATCTATGAAATCGATTATGTCTTTATCATACCACTTCTTGATAGTAGTTAGTTTATTAAATCTACACTTCCACTTTACAGTGACTGGCAGTTGAGCAGCACTGAAGCTGAGAATGGAGGAGTGTAAGCTTGTGTGAATGCAAGTTTGAATTTGTTACCATGACTGCAAGTACGACTAAGAGCGAGTCTGCATGTATGCAAGTGAGAATGCATGCTGGCATGACCATATGCAAGTTGGCATGTGTGCAGTTGTGTGTGTGTTTGGCCATGAAGACAGGGATATAAAACTTGAAAGGCACAGTCTGATGTTGGTACCCTGAAATGTACAGAAAAGGTACCGTCAAGGAATACAGCATCCTGTGGAGACATGCATACTGAAATTCACATGGATCAGTGTGAATACCATAATCTGTAAATGTGAAAATGATAGAAAATATTACTTTGTGCA
The DNA here is from genome assembly GCF_019279795.1 of Protopterus annectens. Classification (NCBI taxonomy): domain Eukaryota; kingdom Metazoa; phylum Chordata; order Ceratodontiformes; family Protopteridae; genus Protopterus; species Protopterus annectens. The sequence continues at coordinate 372,847,418 of NC_056732.1, read as the reverse complement.
TTTCCATACATAGCATCACCATGGCAGTGCAGATCTGCGGTCAGGCAGGAAGTGTATCCTTACACAAATACTGTCTGACAAGTGGTTTCCCTATAAAATGATACATACATACCACTGCACAGGTGATGGGGAGGTACAGCTAAAAAGAGCAAGCACCAGGAAGGACAGCCAGAGGCAATGGGCTGAGATCACATAGTTGTTCAAACACCTATATCAGAGGAACACAGAACAATGTGAGCATACGGCATACATGCACAAAGGCAGTCATAAGTAGAGGTAATTAATGATTGCACAAACATGAAGTACACACAATGTTCATACCCAGGTAACCTAATATGACTCAGCCTTGCACATCACATATACCCACACTGATGCCATAGAGTCAGTACCAACAACAGCCATACAGACACAATTACAGAGACATACGCGCACGTATACAGACAGACACACACACACACACACACACACACACAAAAAAAACATAAGCTATTCTTGCAGTTCACACCATAGCACCTACATATTCACTGAGCTTTTAATGCTGTCTCTTGAGCATAACAATAGAGTCACTGTTCATACTTTAGGACTTTCTTGGAAGGCTCGTGGGGTACTGACTTGTCAAAGTGGCCTCCACACAAATGTCTCAGTCACCTGTTTTGCAGTCATAAGTTAAACACATATATACATGCCTGCTTGACACTGGACCCCTGTTCTACACCATGCAGACTAAACAAGTTTCTAAACATACCCATGTACTAAAGGCACTTCTCCCATGCTCAAAGTTCAGAGGCATTCATGGTAACTCTGGATTTAAAAGATGCTTAACTCCATTTTCCAGTCTTCATATGTCAGAGAAAATTTTTAAGGTTTGTTGCCAGAGAATGCAATTTCCACCGGACCTCCTTGCCTTTGGTTTGCCTACTGTTTCAAGAATATTTACCAAATTCCTGACCGCAGTGGTAGCACACTACAGTCTCAAGGGCATCCACATCTACTATTACATAGGTAACTGCTTATTACAGGCTCAGTACATGCAGGATATGAGGCTGGCCTTAGAGTACACTTACCACTACCTCACACGTCTAAGCTTTACTCTGAATTTACCAAGGCTCATGGGTACCCAAGCCACAGTGTCACAGTTATAGCTGCCCTCCTGGACACAACACTTCTCTAAGTCCTTCTTGCCCTTGGAAAAATGTATTTTCTCACACAACTCTTCAAAGGAATAACAATAATACCCTAGTGGACTGCTAGGCAGGTCCTTTACTTACTGGGCCACATGGCTTCTACAATCCTCATTGCACCCATTGCTAAGTTACATACGAGAACACTGCAGTGGTACCTAAGAAAATCTATAGGATCAGAAACTCCACCCCTTAGAAGCCATCATCCAAGCATTAGCCTGTATTAAGAATGAGTTGTCAACATGGATTCAGTCAATGTCAACAAGGATAGAAATTCCACACAGACCACCCCAAACCAGACCCTCACCACAGATGCCTTGGATCAGGCATGGGAGGTGCACTTCTTAGGGATGAGGATACAGGTTATCTGGAATGAGAGCCATGCAAGCTACATGTAAGCTAGAAGTCACTCAGAGCAGTTTGGGGACTTGAAACCCTGACGATGGTTACAGGCAACACAACAGTCATGTAGTACATCAGCAAGCAGTTGGGTACCCACTCATATCAACTGTGCAGACTGGCACTGCAGATGTGGGAAATGGCTCTCAACATCTCACCAACTGAGAAACAGCTATGGTTCATCAGGGGACAACTTCATTGCCACTCAGTTGAACTGGACCTCAGTAGACCCACACAAATGGATGCTCCAAGGGAAAGTCTTTTGGTCAATATCAGACAGATGTGGAATTCCAGACATAACAACTCTTCTCTTCTTTGAGAAAACAATTTAACAAATTCAGCTCCAGAGCACAACACAAGAAAGTATGGGCAGCGGATGCATTCTTCCTAGATTGGATTGGTCTGTATATTTTCCCTCTTCTTCCCTTGCTTCTCAGGGTAATACAAAAAGGGTGAAAAGAGGTCGGAAATAATACTAATTGCCCCTTTTTGATGAAGGCAGCACTGGTTCTGCCATCTTAATTTAGATGGCCAGGAAGGAACTGATCCTGCTGCCTCAGTAGTTGGATCTGTTGATGCAATGTGAAGGTTCCCCAACACAACACAATCTGTCCACCCTAAACTTGGCAGCTTGGAGGATTTAGCTCTTCTTCCCTTTAGGTACTTGTATTCCAGAGACAAGCTTCACATCAGGAGAGAGACTAGAAAATCAGATACAAGAAAATCATGCCTAGTTAAGTGAAAAACATTTCCCTTTGGTCCAAAGGAAGAACCTGCATCCTAATAAAGAAAATGTGCCAACTCTTCTACACTATCTCTCTGAGTTTTTTTCTGCTAGATTAAAATATACTTCCATAAAGATGCATCTGTTTTTCATTTCAGCCTGCATAGCAGTGGATTCCCTTTTGACTTCAAGACCATCTGTCAAACAGTTCCTAAAGGGCAGCGTACATACTAGGCCACCCAGGCAAACTCTAGCTAATGCTTGGAATACTGGTTGGGGGCTCACCTTTATGCTGGAAAAAACTAATCCTAGCCCCATCTTAAGCAGCTAAACTGACAGACATCAAATTCCTCTCCTAGAAAACTGATTTTGCTGGTAGTAGTTACCATGGCAAGAGGTGTGTCAGAACTGCATGCTCTCATATGTATAACAGCCTTTATTCTCCTTTTAAAAGGACAAAGTCACCTTACACATTAACTCCTGCTTCATACAAAAATGATCACTGTAATGAGCAGCCAAGTTATCCCGTAATCAGGGCTTTTTCTTTCTCCCAAGAATAAGGGGGATAAGATTTTGAATTTCCTGGATTTTCACAAATACCTGAGATATTATTTGGACAGAACAAAATAATTTAGAAAAGTGGAAAATCTTTATATAGCATTTCTTCAAAATAAAAATGTCTGACTATATTCAAATAGACCATTTTAAAGTAGTTAGCTCATGTTTCTCCCGTAACCATCATAGAAAAAACTGTACAAGCCAAAGTGAGATCTCATTCTACCAGGGTCATAGCCACCACCGCAACTTTCCAAAAATGGTAAATACATAAGATATGCCAGTGGCAGCCACTTGGTTCTCTGTCCACACCTTTTCCAAACATTACAGAGGTGATCATATTTGTAGGGATAGGTGGGATCTGTACAATTAGAACAAAAAAGTGAAAGTCAGTATGTTAAAAATGGTAGCATTTAAGTTGGTTCTTCCCATTCTGTTTCATAAAGACTAGATGACACCTCAGAATATGAAAGATGCTTAGAGGCTTATTCTTGCTTTTCATCCTCCCTGACAATGTCCTTTGCTTAGAAAAAAATCACAGTATTTTCAGTTGCATTTCTACTCTTTGGTCTGGCATAGCAGCTGCTTTCTGAGCGCCAACTACGTATCCAGCTCACGATACTGTGCACTCAGGATAAAACACGTGCATATTTTTTCTACCTGGAAAACTGTCCAGTTTATGCAGAATGAGTAAAATAGCAGTTGATTATAGAAAGTGAAGTTCACATTCCCTTCTAATTGGGGTACAGTCAGTGAGCACTAGTCTTTGAAGCATGTTCTAGGCAAGTTGTAGGCATGTCCACTACTGTACATTTTGCATCTTAATCTACTCTACCATCACAATAAAATCACCATGTCAAACTATTTTAAATTAACTCCAGGGTTACCACCTTTTCTTCTACTGTACACACAGACTAGCATTGCACCATAACTTTACCACTGGCCATTCACATCAACCCCACCCATCCTTATCACAAACTGCAAGGTAAAACACCTAACCACATTATCAAAGCCCACTCTGAAGTCAAAACATTCCAACCTTACCTTCAGCTGCACACATATCACATGATTACAATCTTTATTTACACCTGATACTACATTCATACATACAAATTCCACTTTTACTATTTTTAATCCCACTATCACAGTTGACATGCTCCTCCTAACCTGCCTAGCCTCTTTACTCTTAATTCCCAACCTCACTACAGCTATATATTCGCATACCCCCACACACCGATACACATCAACAACCTCCTATAACTCTCTCCCGACACAGCTTCTCATGTATCTCCTCCCAGCTTTTCTCCTATACCCCCCCCCCCATTCTATTCAAGTCACAAACTGGCTTCCTCCTATGAAACCACAGTTGACACTAGTACTCTCGCCTATGAATAAAAAACCCTTCACATGGTATGCCTTCCTCATTACCTGTCTACTCAAATGTGTAGATACATCCTAACCCTGGCCTACCCTCTAATCCTAACCACAAGAGTAACCCCAAAGACTTAAACATACTTGCAATTAACCTTAGAAGTATATGTAATAAAATAACCCCACTGCATGCCTGGATTGATCAGAATAAACCTGACATACTAGCCCTTATTGAAAAATGGCAACATCCCAATGTAAAAGACTCAGAAATAATACCACCAAACTTTGCAATAACCAGAAGAGATAGAGCTAAAAAAAGGGGGGGGGATAGCACTTGTATATCCCTCTGCACTCAACATCACACCCTATACCAGTAATATACCCATCTTTTCCAATGCTGAGATACTAATCTCCTTTTTGAACCTTAATGTATCAAAAATAATTTGCATAATAGTAATATATCCCACCAGGTGACAATATACCAGTGTTGGAAAATATTTTATCCTGGACATCCCAAACAATAAACCTTGAAACAGCAATCTTAGGAGATGTAAATATAGATTGGCAAACCACAGCTTCCAGCTCCCCCACAAATAGTATAAATCTGTATGTTTTTTCTCAGCTTATCAGTGCTCCAACAAGATACAGCAAAGATCTTGTCTGCCAGTCCACCCCAGACTGGATCCTAGTATCTCACCCTGCCAATTACCCCTCTTCTGGTACACTGCCTAGTTCCCTGAGTGATCATCTACCAGTTTACTCCCTTAGAACAAATTCCCAACAACTAAGAGTGCACACTATAAAATCCGTTAGGAACTCAATTAATTTTTATCAGCATAAATTCAACAATGTCCTACATTAAATAGACAGGACACCCCTTAAACAGCTACCCCTTAATGATGCTGTACTATACTTTAATAACACCCTCCTTCACATACTTAGTACACCAGCTCCCATTCATATGAAAAGAATCAAACAGAACTCAGCATCGTGGCTCTCTAAGGAATGTAAACACCTGATGAAGCAAAGGGACCTAGCCTGGTCAACCTGGAAACAGAACAAAAATGAACAAACTCATGCTGCTTTCAAAACACTGCGTAACAAAGTGACAAAACTAATCAACAGAGATAAGAAGTCATATTATTACCAGCTTCAATTCCAGCATAAAATCAACCCCCGTAAATGTTGACACTCCATATCTTCTCTACTTAACCTGGAAGAAATGGAGAGCACACCCCATCACCTGATACCTCTCCGTCTCAAATAGCCAAAAACTTTAACAAGCACTTCATAAAATCAATTTCAGACCTACTAACACCCCTAATACTGGAACACCCCACCCTTCAACCTATTCAGACACCGACCCCAGGCCATCAACTACTTCTAACCCTGTCATTACTAACCCCTATACTCAACAAAATGTCATACAAACCCCATTCTCATTTCAGCCCATACCCACTGGCACCATTAAGAAACTGCTACAAAAACTAAAACCCTGCTCTACTTCAGCTGACATTGTCACCCCATACTACCCTAAACTGGCTAACTCAGTTGCCTACCCAATCAGTATCCTTATAAATAGGTCTTTATCCGAATCAGAAGTACCTAGCATATGGAAACAATCTCACATCACCCCCATCTACAAAGGAGGCAACTCTTTTGATCCATCCAATTTCCATCCTATATCCATCTTGTCACCCATATCCAAAATTCTCGAGAGAGGTATCCATCAGCAGGTAATGCAATATCTATTGCAAAACAATCTTTTAACCAAAACCCAACATGACTTCCGACCTAGCCACAGCACAGCTACAGCCCTATTATCTTTTACAGGCACCGTTAACAAGGCCAGAGATGCAGGATGCTATACAGCCTCAGTATTCCTTGATCTCTCTAAGGCCTTTGACACAGTGCCTCACCCATTACTTTTGAACACACTGTCTAACTTAGGCTTCTCACATAACATAGTAAAATGGTTTCAAAGCTACCTCAAGGATTGTAAACAAGCAGTGAAATGGTCCAACAAACTCTCACCCTTTCTCCACAACCCTACTGGAGTCCCCAAAGTCTCCATCCTAGGATCCCTACTCTTCAACATTTTCACAAACAACCTTCACACTGCCTCTCATCCTGGGACCCTGATTCAATACGCTGATGATTCCACCATAATCTGCACTGCTCAGTCACTTCCAGAACTACTCTCAAATACTCATCAGTCCTTTACAGCAGTTGAATCCTGGCTAAGAAATGCCCAACTCTTTCTTAATCCAAAGAAGACAAAACTAGTACTATGTCATCCCTAAAACACCACCCTTGTCACTGATCATTTCAACATCCTTGCAACTGACAACACTGCCATAGAAATAGTGCAGGAAATCAAACTTCTAGGGCTCGATTTGGTGTGTAAGGTGCGACTAGATTGGCTAGTGTAGGGCAGGCAGCATCATTGACAATAAACTTTCATTTAAACCCCCATATACAGCAAAATATAAAGAAAACTCATCAAAAACTGGGACTCTTATATAGAAACAAACATTTTTTTTACTGCAGCAACCAAAACTACCCTTGCAAAAACATTTTTACTACCCTCTCTTCTGTATGGTGCCCCTGCCTTAACTAACTTACAAAATTATACCCTATGCAAGTTGGAACAGTGCTACAACAAAGTTGTAACGCTTGCCACAAACTCTAAACATCACACACACCACTGTAAACCACTCCTAGAATTAAACTGGCTTGAACTACCCAACCAACTTACCTTTATTCAGCTATCCACCTTGCACAACCTTATTTTTAAGCCTACTGCCTGCCCCGCACTAGCCAATCTAGTCACACCTTACACACCGAATCAATCTCTATGATCAGAAGACAAAAGTCTCTTAGCTATCGCAAAACCCAAAAGAAAACCTGGTCACTCTCTGTATTGTCTCTAGACATTGGAATTCAGTACCTCTAGCTACCAGTTTTATTCCTGGCCTAACCCATTTCAAAGCCTCTTTAAAAAATCATCTCAAAAATACATGGCTCTGCTCCTGCATAAAGCATGCCTAATGCTCAGGTCTTCCTCTTCTCTCACATTTCAATCCCTCACAGACTGAAGGATCCTAAAGTTCTTCTAACACCTTCTCTGCTTCTATACCATATCCTTAAGCTACTGCTCAGGCTTTATTGCTTCTATTCTTCATAACTCTCTCTCACTATATGTCTGAATCACTAACTTTCTGGTTGCTATTTCTACATCATGTATGATGAGAGTGACTATTATCGTCTGTAATGTTTAACTGTATAGGACTGCTTAGATGTGTAGTAATATATTACATCTTGTAGCAGTTTGTTATTTCAACTTATTTTTTGTATATTATTTCTAATATAATCTTTATTGTATTGGATTATACTGTATGTGTATTGTACTGTATGTGGAGCTTTTCTCCCCGGGCTTCTGCTGAAAATGGGTTCTGTACACGCAGTCAGACCACCCCAGTAAACAAATGTCAAATAAATAAATAAAAATAATAAAAGACAATCGTAAAGCATATGAGTACTGTCACACCCACTACATAAATTGCAGGCAGTTTGGAAGGTTGCTGGTCAGCCTATTGCATATCTTTGGGAGACTGGAGGAAACTGGAGAACCCAGAGAATAGCTACGTACTCAGATGGAGCACATGAGAATTCTGTGCAGGGGACACTCCATCGGAGAATCAAAATGGAGAGCCTCTTGCTATGACGACACAATGCTACTCCCTATGCCATTGTGCGATCCTGCTGACTGTGTGTTATAATGTGAATAAATTAGGTATTGCACTTGTTTTATATAAATATGTTCTTTACACTTCACTGGAGAGTCTGTGTGTGTGTGTGTGTGTAGACACACACACACACACACACACATAATAAATCAAAAAGAAGGTATGCACAGAGAGTGCAGGTGCAAAGCCAGTACAAACAGGTTTAAAAGGTAAAACCAGCACCAGCTGTATGAATAACTGCTTTTGTTTCTTAGATCCACAGACCATGGTTTCACCTCAAGGTGCTTTTTTCAGTGCTGATCTAAAAACAGAAAACCAAAAGTTAAAGCAAGAAATAAAACAGCCAACACCAATGTTTACATAAAACTTTTGAAGATCAGTCAGGCCTAGAAAATATCACTTTTGCATATCAGTCAGTCTAGAAAGTATCACTGCTTAACAGTTATTTTGTTTCATAATATAAAACAAAAATGAAAAACCTAAGTTTCTGAGTGTCAAAGCAGCTGATGTAAATTGGTGGCCAGCTCAGATTTCATTCAGTAGTTGTTACCACACCAGTCAAATTCAAATGAAGTCATCAAACCATTTACAAACATAGAAATTGTAGGATAATAACAAGCACCACCAGCAAATAAAAGTACTTGCACAGATCAGAAAATGTCATAAGATAAAGACTCAAAATAAATCCAATATACAAGGCTAACAGAAAACTCAAAGCCTTGCTAAAGCAATTCTGCCATAAAAAGTTCAACGTACAAGGCTTACAGAGGGACCCAAAACCTTGTAAAAAATTCAAGCACATCCAATTCCTTTGTCTATTCAGACCAGTGTTCAAATCTTCAGGTGGATGTATAAATAAAACGAAACAAAACTGTATCCAACAGTTTTATTAAACAAACAAGAGTGTAGGTGAGCGCTTTCGCTATGTAGCTTTATCAAACCATATAGACTACATTCAGTATCCCACTATATATAGAAAGAATGCACATGAATCTAATCATTATTAAATCAATCAAGCTATTAAGACAATTGATTCTTAAAGAAACAAAAGCCACATAGTACTTAAAAATAATACTTGAAATGCTTCATCATTTATAAAAATTGCATATGTAAATATGCTTCTAAGAAAAAACACTAACAAACAAACAAACTTGTTTGTTTAATAAAACTGTTGGATACAGTTTTGTTTCGTTTTATTTATTCATCCACCTGAAGATTTGCACACTGGTCTGAATAGACAAAGGAATTGGATGTGCTTGAATTTTTTTACAAGGTTTTGGGTCCCTCTGTTTTATGGCAGAATTGCTTTAGCAAGGCTTTGAGTTTTCTGTTAGCCTTGTATATTGGATTCCTACTAACAAGACTGCATGGGTAGTATTTGCACAGAAAAATATTTATTTTGAGCATTTACAAACATAACTTACACAAATGTTTAGTTAACATTTAGGATCATAGAATCATAAGAGGTTACTAGGCTATTGACCCTGAGGCCCTTATAAGCCTAGCCAAGAGTTTAGCCCATGTTTAGACAAGTGAGCACCCAAAGCCCCTGTCCAGCAGGGACACATGAAATCCCAGGGGTGTATTTTCTGTTTCACATCCAGCTATCCAGGTTGTGCTTAAAAAGGGATAATGAGGTTATTTGCTTGACGTGGAGAGGGAGTCTGTTCCACAGATCGGGAGTCTCTGGGTCACAAATCTGTCCTGCCAACAAGTCCTGTTGATATCACAGACCAGGTTGAGGTCGCACGTGTGGGTTGCTCGAGTGGAGCATGACTTGCGAATATGCAGCAGTCCCATCAAGAGGGGTCTGAGATTGCTTTGTATGCCAGACAGAGGTCACCTCTGAGGAGTCTGTATGAAACTGAGTAGAGAGACAGGGCGTTTAGCCTGTCTATGTAGGGTAGATGTTTGAGGCCCTGGATTCTCCTGGTGAGGAACCTCTGTGGTCTCTCCAGCTGCTACATATCCTTTGCGAGGTACATGCAGAAGATGGCATTGTACTCAATAATTGGCCTTATAAAGGAAGAAAACAGGGATGTTATGACTGCTTTGTCCCTGGATGAGTTACCCTTACTTATGCGGTGGGCCATGTAGAAAGCTTTCCATACAATGGAAGCAACATGGTGGTCAAAAGTCAGGTTGCTGTCAACCTGGGTACCCAAATCCCTCACTATTTGTTGTGTATGTAGGACATTTTTATTAATGCGATAATACGTGGGGGATGTCACTCTGCCCAAAGGGGATGATGATGCATTTTTTGGCATTCAGCTTGAGGCCATGTTTCTGGCCCCAGTCATCTGTTTGGGTGAGACCCTCTTGGAGGACATCCACATCACTTGGGGAATTGATGACTGCGCCCAGCTTGCATTCATCTGCAAACTTGGTCAGCCATAGCCCACTGGTTTTGGCCTGCACCTCGGAGAAGTATGTCCCGAATAACAGATTTAGGATAAATCTGTCACCAAGTTAACATTTTGTCTTTGGGTAAAATGTGAGGCTCAAATGAGAAACCAAGACTTTTGAATGTCAAAAGTGTTCACGTAAATCAGTAGCTTGCCAGGTTTCAAACAACAAATTCAAAAGAAACCATTTAAAAAATAAATCAAAAGCATGATCTCTAAAACTGCAACAAATTGTCAGATATGTAATATATACTGTCAGTGTATACACAATAAATAACTAGCTTTCAAGTCATCTGGAAAAATGAGGTGAAGATTTCAGATAGATTAAACGTACCACAAAAAAGTATTCCTGGTGCTTAAGTGACCCATTTATATGACTATATTGACTTTGAAGGGTAAAACAACAAAAATACACTGAACAAAAGTAGGAACCCAGATGAATTTGGTAACCCTGTTATGCTGCTGTGCTGACCCCTGTGATAAGGAATTTCTGGCTGAATAAATAACTATATGGGGTCTACCTGACTTTGTCAAAATCTCAGATTATTGAATCCCATTTTGTCGATACTCAAAATATCAGACCTCACGTCATCAAAGCAGCAGAATAATGAAGATCTTCATTGTAACCTGTTGTGCGAGATGCTGAACTTTGCCCTTTTCCCAACTGTAGTGCGATCTTGGAGTTGATATATTTAGTTAGGGGGGATGGAACCCCCCACCTGGGTGTGTTAGGGATGGTGCGCTTTGGGGTTTTTTTTTGGTAACTGGTTACTTGCTCAACTGATAATCCTTCCCAAGAGGAATCAGTATTCCTGGAAGCCCTTAGGTCTGACCCATCTACCTCCTGGGTGATTCTGCCCGCTGATGAGCTCATTGATTTGATTGCTAGGTGGATGTGGAAGGAACCTGACTCTGTTGAGCCAATTCCCAAGAGACCAGCCACATCCTGGCACCAACAAAAAAAGAGAATTTTAGAGCAAAGGAGATGAGTAGATGCCAGGGTCATAGTGGCAGCCATAAAGAAGGAACTCACAGAACAGAGTTCATCTGTTCATCCCCCTAACAGACAGTCCAGGGAGTTGGACAGATTTGGGAAGTATATATATGCTTCAGTAACTTTTGCAGTCAGGTCACTGAATTTTTTGGCATACTTCACCAGACTTCAGAGGGGTTTAATTAAAGAACTATCGAAATCTCTCTCCAGGGCCATCACTTCTGAGGCAGAGACCTCTTTTGCCTCACAGTTGGCTACCCTACAGTCCATTTCAAATTTGTCCATGAGACTTATTGCACATACAGCTGAAGGTACCTCAGTGCCAGCAGGTTCAGGCATTTCCATTAAGAGACATGCTTGTTTGATTTTGTGGAGCCCTTCAAGTCCCCCTTCGTCAGCGCTCCGTTTCACGGAAGTTCTTTGTTTGGCCTCATAGTTAAAGACACACTATCCAGGTCTGAGCAGGATGGTAAGGCCCTTTCTGCAGTGGGCATATGTTTCAACTTCTCAAAGATCTTTCTGTAGGAATCAATGAGTTAGTTGAAAAATGTGGTTTTGATGCACATGGAGATAGTGCAGGGGGGGGGGTCTAATGGGAGACACCACCCACATGGCAGAGGAGGCCCACAGAATGAAGTATCTAGGGACACTTTCTCTGACAGATCCTACCAGTGCTCCTGAAAGGAGGCATGATTGTCCACCTCTGGAGGCAGCCGGGGTTGCCTATTCCTGCACCAGAAAGTCTGCCTAGACATTAAAAAAGATTCATGGGTTCAGGGGATTATTTCTACAGGTTATGTAATAGCCCCCCTTTAAGAGTAAACAAACTTCCTGATGTTGCACCCAGTTAGAGGAAATCAGCAGCAACAGAAATAAGAACGCTGCTGGAAAAAAAGAGTAATCCAAGAGGTCCCCCAGACCAGAAAGAGTACAGAACTTAGTCAAGAGGACTGGAGACCAATTTTGGATCTCAGCAATATGAACAAATCAATTCAGTACACAAAGTTCCTATTGGTCATGGTTCAGTCAGTTTTGCCTTTCCTGCATAAAGGCAACTGGATGTCCTGATTTGATCTTCAGGATGCATACTATCACGTAAAAATGAATAACAAGCCAGAGGATGCCTATGCTTTTGGCTGTGAGCCAGTCATACCAATTCAGAGCTCTACACTTTGGCCTCACCACAGCCACCAGGGTGTTTACCAAATGCACGACAGTAGTAGCAGCTCACTTGAAACTGCAGGGATTTCGGGTGTTTCTTTATTTAGACAACTGGTTGATAACCACTCTGACCAGGCATCTTCTGATAAAAGAACAGGACTATGTACCACATCTTTGCTCTCATTTCAGAATCACCATAAATCACAACAGATCTCAGCTAGAACCATCTCAAATATTAGAGTTCATAGAGGCCCTGTTCAATCCAGTATCAGTGACAGCCTCCCTTCCCTTACCAGTGGTACAAACTGTTAGATTTCAAATGAAAAAGATGCTTCAAAAATGTTCTCGATCAGCTTGATTGAATCTACAAGCCTTGAGGTCAGTATCCACTGCAGGAGTTCTGGGTCTGTTAGCAAGATACCACATGAGAATTCTTCTGTGGACCCTAGCAACTCAGTGATCTATTCTGCACCAACCTGTGTCCACCTAGATCAGAATAACTCAGGCATGCAGAAAGTACCTCTTGTGGTGGATGTGCTCAGATTAGATATTACAAGACCATCCCTTCATTCTTCGTCAGCCCAAAGCCATAGTGATCACGAATGGTTCCCATATTGTATGTGTGTGGGGGGAGGGGCACATCTTGGGAAAGACAGTCCAGTGCACCTAGTATCCCGAAGAGGCCAACACTGATATCAGTGTCTCAGTACTCTTGGCATTGCAGGCCTTTCAAGATGATTTCTCCCTTCCAGGACTATTGCAGTTCAGACAGACAATATGTCAGCTGTATGGTACATCAACAAACAAGGATGAACCAGATCTTACCTTTTGTGTTGAGAAGCTCTGAGAGTGTGGCAATGGGTGATCTCTTCCAACTGATTTCTGATAGCAATGCACATTCCATGGAAGTGCTGGAACTTCAAGTGCTATCTTCTAAGCCTCCTTATTTAATTTTCCATAAGGATAAGGTAGCGTTACGAACCAACCTATCTTTCCTTCCCTATAGTGTTGTCAGTCTATTAATCTTCTAGTTTCCTTTGCAAATATCATAAACAAAGGAGAATACATGTTACATTGTTGGATGTTCTCAGACAGTTACATTTCTATTTGCATAGAACAAAAAAAAAAATGAGAAAAACAGACCAATTATTTGTTTCTTTTGCAGAATCAAAATTGGGCAAACCAGTTACCAAAGTAACTCTAGTCAAATGGTTAACAGATTGCATTTCCTTTGTCTACAACAAATTAGGTTTGTCTTTGCCAAAACCTTTGAGAGCCCATTCAACCAGATCCATGGCAACTTCATCAGCACTTTTATCCAGGTCTTCCATAGACAATATCTATGTGGCTGCAACTTGGGCTGATCTCTTTATTACTCATTGCAGGCTTGATCTGGTCTCAAGGGGAAGAGCTGCCTTTGGATCAACAACACTCATACATATCCTTCCTTAGAGTCCTTCCAGGATTCAGGTAGCTGTGGACTCTGTCCCACTTGCTGATGAATGAATGAAAATTGACAAGATCAGATAAAGAGTGTCTATATCACATTATCGAAATCTTACTACATCGAATCACTAAAGGTCGACCTCTAGTGATCGATGTAGTAAAACATCGAATAACGTTTAAAAATAAATAAATAAATAAAAACTAACTAGCGTAGGCAGGGGGGCTGTGTCCCCACACCCCCCCTACTTAAATATTCCAACTCCGAGACCGCACTACATTGTGGTAAACGGAAAGCTCCCCCTACGGAGATTTCCGTTTACCTGCACGATGTTCTGCACTTTCGATGTTGTAGTGCCGACAATATCAGCTTCGATATTGTTGGCTTTGGACATCATGAAGTAGACCCGATAAAGAAGTTATGTACTCACCCTAATGTTCCATCTGTGTTGTCCATTTTCATTCTTCAAGTCCCCTCCCTCCAACCCCCTACCATTTGGTTTGTGTCGTCTGAAAGAATGAGAAGATACTAATGGACCAATGTTACTGCCTTTGAGCTCCAGGTACATGTTTTTCATTTTATAATTGTTTCAAATTTTCTATGATTCTAAAAGACCAGCAAACAAGATCTGAGGTATGGCAGGGGACAAGAGCATTATGGGTAAAGGAAAAGCTTGAGATCTTCCAGTATCCACAAGATCTGATGGTTGGATCTGAACCCACTTGAGGAAGAATGAAAATGGACAACACAGATGCAGTGTTACGGTGAGTACATAACTTCTTTTTTTCTGGTAACTTATTACATGGATAGTCAGTTTGACATTCATTACAAGACAAGAATATTTTGGATTCTGGTTTTCAGTCTAACTGACAATAGTAAATGAAAACAGCATACTCATGATCATCGCTGACAGCCTGTCTTCTGACATCGCTATTCGCTGTAGTTTGTAGAAAATTGTTTGTCTCCCTTCTTTACATTATAAGTCCCATGAAAATTGTGGTCTCTCTTCTTTACATTATAGAGCATACTTACCAACATCTAATATATCCCGTTGTAGATCTAACCCCTTCCATTAGCCTTCAGCTTATCCACCTGTGCTGTTAAAAAGTCTTTAGGACACATTTACCTTCACTCCTTCCTTCATGTATTAGTGCAGATGCTGATGATTACATCATAAGTGTTCTAATGTGCATGTTATTTATACCCGCATAGAATATGGTAACATCAAGTATGCTAACTGAACTCTGGAAGCATGTCATAACTAAATCTTTACATAGAAGTGAACACTAGTCCAACACAAATAGTTGTCATCCATTTTGCTTACTTTGACACCATTCCAGGTCATATTGTCTTATGCCATAAGCTCTTATTTTCTATTTTGGTGGGTCTTGAATTGGGCTGTTGTTTTCATCATCTAATGAGGTGACAGCAAATATGGTGAAGTCAACGTATCCAGTTTATACTGAACACCTTGCATTATGACTCAGTGTCATTCTCTTGCTGCAGGCTTGTTAGAGGGTTTGGTTTGGAGACATTGCTGGAAATCCTTTGGATCCAATAATATCAAAAGAACTTGGTGTTGGACATGCTGTATGTTGATTTGTGTAGCTGTTATGTTTCTTAATGAGTTGAATGCTCATAGTAGATATGATGAGGTGATGGTCTGCCTAACAGTTACTGAGTCAACTATTGGTACTGCTGACGTAGACATTCTTTTGAGGATGACTCTTAACAACCATTTAGATAAGGAGTTGCCAGTGGTTAGGTCAAGGGTGTCTTCAGGTAGTCTTTTACTTGTTGCTGTATCTGAAAAAAAGTGTTTATGATGAAAAGGCCCCACCACTCATTAGTAGTAGACTGTCACTAGCATTTGCTTTTCCAGCCCCTCCTTCCTGATGGTACCATTCCAGAGAAATTATATTTGCTCATCTCTAGCATTAAAGTCTCCAAGAAGAAATATCTTATTTTTCTTTGGTATGCTAGCCAGTATTTAACAAGGCAAGGCTGGTACAGAACTATGCCTTGATCTGCTCATCAGCATTAAGTGTTAAGACATATGGACTAACAACATAGCATAGAGACTGTTGGGCTGTTCATTGGTACTGTTGGTCTCAGATGGAGAGCCATGGGATGTGCATTGGTACTGTTGGGCTCAGATGGGGAGCAGTGAGATGTTCATTGGTACTGTTGGTCTCAGATGGAGAGCCATGGGATGTGCATTGGTACTGTTGGGCTCAGATGGGGAGCAGTGAGATGTTCATTGGTACTGTTGGGCTTAGAAGGGGGCCATGGGTTGTTCATTGGTACCATTGGGCTCAAATGGAGAGCTGTGGGATGTTCATTGGTACTGTTGGGCTCAGAGACAGGGCCATGGGACATTCATTGGTATTGTTGGGCTCAGCTAGGGGCCATTGAATGTTCATTGTTACTTTTGGGCTTACCTAGATGCCATTGGCGGTTCATTAGTACTGTTGGGCTTAGAAAGGGGGGCCATGTGGTATTCATTGTTACTATTGGACAGCTTTGTTTACTTGTTGTTGAGCCTGTTTTTGGTAACAGAGCTGATGCCATGGATACATCTTTCTTCTACGGACTTTTCTTTCAAGTAGAATGTGAAACCTCCACATTTTTCTCTCAGTTAACCTTCTAGTTTTCTTGTCTCTTAAAGGTAAGCATTGTCAGAGTTATTTCTTACAAGTTCTTTCAAAATTAGTGATGTTCTGTCTGTTAATTCACTGCACTGGTTGTTTTTAAGAGTACAGCCATTCCATGTAGTAGGAGTCATTTCTTCCTTGTTTTAACCACACACATCATGATCCCAGTAGATGTAGCTATCAGACCATGAAAAGGTAATGCAGCCTAAATTAAGACTGCTTCTTGAGTCCTCTTCCCTCATGTGAGGGAGTCAGAGAACTGTCACAGTAGTAGCTGCTGCTGGTTTTCCCCTGCTATTTCAGTCCAGGCCCTAGATAATCACTACACTACTGAAAACTGTTGGTATGTTCATGGCTGGAGATTGCCAGATTCACTGACTCTTTCCTCATTACTGGTAGTATGATGCCATAGATATTGATGTTCTGTAGGGATGATGTTATGAATGGCAGAAGCTCACACATTCTTTGTAAAGATGAGGAACCTGCTACGGCAACACCAACAACTCAGACTTCAGAAAATTGTAATTATGAGTCCATTGATAAGGAGACACTAAGAGTTTGGAACAGTCATATCGTGGTGTTCGTTTTTTCACAGCAGACTGAACATATGAATAAAACTTTAGATATTTAATAGCAAGACTTAGAAACTTTATTATAGTAACACTTTCGTGGCTAGTGCCCTTATTTTTAATGTGTTTTGGTTGGGGTAGCTTAGTTGTTATTTTCCTCTTAGGATCTCTGGCAAGCTTGATTAGAGTGGTGCTTGTCTGGGGTGGTACACAGTTAAAAATGGTCCTCTGGTTAATGCTGATTACTGGCCATGTGTAAGTCTTATGCCCTTTGCATGCAAAATGTAAAGCTGGCTGTAGTGGTCCCATAGGTGAACAGATCATTATGTCAAGATCATAGATAATAGGAAAACATCCATGAAGTAAGGGCTCTTGAGCAGGAACTCTTTCCATCAAATAAGATGAAAGAAATAAAATAGTTGAACACAGGTGTATTTCAGTTTCTTCCACTTATGGACAGAGCAAGCAGTTGTAGGTGTAACTTACAGCAGCATATACATAGGTCCTTATGTATCGGTGTTCTACCCCAATCAACAAGTTTAAATAAAATAAAATGTAAAATAAATCACCCCTGGTTGTATGCTTTATTTGTTTTAGGGAGGTTGCATGCGTAGTCAAGCATAGTTAATCTTTATTTGAAATTAGCAGACTTTCAGGCCACAAATCAATTCTGGTAGCAGGACATTGCTGGAGATGCAGTTCAAAGGCATAAATGCACAATTAAAAGTCTTGCAAATTTAATAATCCGTATGACAAAAATTCTACCTTGAAAGTGCTTTGGGGGTAAAGGTAATATGGAATATGTCTGCTCCCATCCTCTTCTTTTTAATTCTCTTTCTGATGGAAGTACATACAGCTGTTACTGTGCTAAAAACAGAATGTTGCCAGACTTTACTTGGAGCTTGTTTTAAATATATGTTCATGATTTTGCATCTGTTTATTAAAAAGGCCACACAAGAATTAATTAGAAATAAAAGTCATTAGAAGTCACACCAGGCAGTTCAGAAAAAAACAAATCTTTGAAGGCTGGGAGGCTAGAAGTGCAACATAAGATGTAACTGGAAAGACAAAACGTCTTAAAAATTGGAGAAACTTAGCAAGATTACTCTACGCAGTAAGGGACACTAACTTAAAGAAATTATTTGAAGAAGAGATAGTGAATGTGCTGTGCTGGGTTGTGAGAGTGAGTTTACATCGTGTGAAATTACTTAAACCTAATTTAATACAAAGATAAAAAGGAGGCACCCGAATGGTATACTTTTTTCTCAACTGTTTGTATGTGATTACAGATGGGGGATTAAATTTTGGGTATAAACTCCCAAGCCATAACCTACGTTTGCCATTAGCTTTTTTTTCTCTGCAAATGAATACTGCAGTAAAGAATTAAACAAGGATACTACAACTAACTATCTTTCAAAATAATTAATAAAACAAAGGTCATGATCAGAAGCTTGAAAGCTTTATTTTTGTGTCATACTTCACAGCTTTTTCTCAAAAATTTTGGACAAAACAAAAAAATAATTGGGGCAAATGGCCAAAATCCAGAGCAGTTTAAAATATTACTTTAATTTAAAAGATAATTAAACAGGTTTTGCATCACTGTGCATTTTTACATACGTGTGAAACTCTTAACGTTTAGCATTATTGAGATTTTGTAATCTTCTGTGATTTACCATAAAAACAAAAATGTTACAAGTGGCAGAGTAGAAATAGGAGGAAACATCATGATCATTCTGCAAAATCAGGGACAGTTGCAAGATTATGCTTTATGCGTATTTTCAGTATTCAAGCCACTTTTTTTAGTATCATGTATTTAGATTTAAGGAAATGTTGCCACTGAAAGTTATCCATGTTGTTTTTTTAATTAAAACAATCATATATGTTTAATCTTGAGCCATTTTTATTATTTTTCAGAAAATTCATCTAACCTACATCGATATGGTTATTAAGAAACTTATTCCATACGGGAATGATACAGCTACAGTAGGCAATTAAAAATAGGATGGCCTGAATAAGGTTATAGTTCAAATCCAGTCACATCTGTAGTGTACTTGCTTGGCTACTGCAACAAGAAAAATAAGGAATTTCATGTAGCCAGGCTTTGTGAAGGTGGTAAGGGATGGAAAGGTGCTTTTTTGGGATTCTCTTATTACTACTAATGGAACCAGTTCCTCATTTTCACTCTGAAATTCTTGGCCAAGTAAACAGGGGCCGCTAGAAAATTGTGAATACGTTTTTTGTTCCATGAGTGCAAGGAGTAATCGTCCATGTTCTAGAATGTCCAAACTAAAGGTTAAAAATGTCACACAGACAAGGCAATCAGTAAAAACTGAAAGAACAACCCAACCAAGATAGAATCTTTACTGGGATATATGCAAATGACCCCTTAAGGACGTAACAGTGTTTCAGCTACATGGCTTCTTAATGCTTTAACTTTCTAAGTCTTTCTGAATACATTCAGGCCAATATTTCCAGCCCACTAGATACAGACTCACAGGTTTCAAGCCTTTTTTTATCCCCTCAATACAGCATACATGGTATTGTGGAACAGAGTTATGCAAGCAGTCAGAATGGTGGCAACTTCGTTCAAATCATGTGATTTCCAACTTCAGTACCACATTGTATTCTGAGCTGAGCCATCTGTTATTCCATTTTGTTAACGATCTGTGATAATAAATTGCTAAAAGTAATGACAAAGTTAAGGTGTGCTTTAATGTTTGTGAATAGTTTGTTCTTCCAAGTTGTGATGAGCTTGTTGAACTTTGAAAAAGTATTGTGTATTTTATGGGATCCATGTGCTTTTCACACTGAGAGACATTGGTGAAATGTAGTTTACAGTAGCAGTGGTACAGTGCTATGCCTAGGATATATGCTAGATGTAGTTTTTAGGTGAGGTGTAACAGACAAAGAAAGTAGAAAGGGAAAATTTAGAAACATTTTTGGAAGTCTTTCTAGGGTGCAGTTAGTATAGAAATCTGAATTAATCTAATTTTCCTTTAATGTCAGCTTTATTGCTTTAGATGTTTTTCACCTGCATCCAAACTCCTGTATGCTGTATACTGTCAGTTGTTTATTCACATACATCTATAATTGAGTGTGTGTGTGTGTGTCCATGTGTGTGAGTATGCATGCGTCTTTGTGGGTGTGTCTGTATTGATACATATACGCATGTGTGTCTATGTGTGTGGGTGTGGATATATATATATAAATATAGTATGTATATATATATATATATATATATATATATATATATATATATATATATATATATATATATATATATATATATATATATATATATATATATATATATAGTGTGTATGTATATATATATATATATATATATATATATATATATATATATATATATATATATATATATACACACACACACGCACACACACACACACACACACACACACACACACACATATATGTATATATGTGTATAGAGAGAGAGGGTTGAATTGTTTTTAATAATGTTTGGGCTTATAAGAGTGTATGCATGCCCATTGTAGCATACTGAAAAATATGTGATGTAAAAATAACCTGGATATGTTTAATATGAGCCATATATGTTTGCACATTAAAGATGAGGGTAATATGTATTTCTGCAGGTGCATCATAATTTGTGTATCCTTGTAAGCATACTACATGCAGTCTTGATAGCCCTTCTTGTATGATTTATGTACATTTAATTGAATATATATATTGAAAATGTATTTTAGCAACATGTTTGACTGTTTCAGCAATTCAGTACTGGTTTCTTTTTTCTTTCACTACAATAAATGCTTCCTTACTTCTTACTTTCTGATGATCTCTTATGGTCATTATTTCTTCATTTCTAGTAAATTTTGTGGTACTTAGTCTGAGATGCCATCTGTTACTTACATCTTGTTAACATTCTGTGACAATAAATTGCTAAAAGCAATGAAAACATTAAGTTGTGCTTTAGTGTTTGTGAATAGTTTGTGATGAGCTTGTTGAACTTTGTAAAAGTGTTCAGTATTTTATGAGATTCATGTGCTTTTCAAACTGAGACAATGGGGAGATGTGGCTTACAGGAGCAGTGGTACAGTGCTATGCCTGGGATATATGTCAGATGTATTTTTTAGGTGGGGTGTACAAGGATACATAAATTATGATGCATGTTCAGTGCTTCCTGACAAATTGTATATGGTTGCACTGAATGATTGAATGAAGAGTTAAAAGTGAAAGTATAAAAACATATTGATAGTGCTCTGTTGGCTGTAAATTCCCTGAACTGCTGCAGAAGTTTCTATTATACCTCACCTATTGATGTACTAGTTTGACACAAGTTTATCACCTAACAACATACCTCTCAACCTCTTAGAGCAAGAAATCTGGACAAAGCCATAAATAAAAGTGGGAAAAGGCCCAAAAATAGGGACAATTTTAAATATTGCTGTTAAACTCAGGAAGTTGATAGAATAACAGGTTTTGCATTAGCATGCATTTGCTGAAAGGTATGAAGTGTGAAACGCAAACGTTTGTCATTATTTTCTAACTTCAGTTTGCCTCTAATTTGTCAGAAACCCACAATTTTATGAAAAACAGACCAAAAATATGAGGCAACAATCTGGACGTTCTGTAAGAATCTGTACATTTAAGAGGTATCCCTAACAAAATCTTGTACAAAATATACACGTACCTCGTGTGCAGAGAATGATGACAATCAGGCAGTTTTGTCTGCTTTACTGATTGCGCCGAGTTAACTAGGAAGCCTAAGAGTGCACAGCTGTCCGGCTTTTCTAGGGGAGCTTGAGTTGAGGAGGACTCTGTTTTTTTCTGTGCAGCAGAGGCATAGACTGAAGGGATAGCACCAGCAGCTGTAATAATTAACTGTACTGTATGAGTTATGCTAGACTGAAAACCAAAGGAAAGCGTAATTCATCAAATCTTTTTGTAGTCTGTTTTGGGGGAGGGAGGTGCTCCTTTGGCTTAATTCTGAGTTGAAGTACAGCCTAGGAGCTCCTAAATTTTCTCTCAGATACATGAGTTAATTAAGCTAGTTATTCGACATTATTTGATGTACTAGATTTGTGATGGTTCTAATACTCTTTAATATTAAGGAAATGTCTTATAATTTTTATGAGGACCAGCAACACTTGTCCTCTTTACTTAATTTAATTCTGGCATATCCACAAATGGAGACTCTGAAAATAAATAAGGTTATTCTGTTAGCAGCTATATTGCAAGTTATATAACCTGAACCCCAAGTATCCCATTTGATGTCCTTCTGTATCACTCTTGCAGTATTTGTAACCCAAGGAATCTCCTGCCGAGGATAGTCCAACATCCATCTAGTGTACCAAAGTTTTTAGTACTTATAGGTGCTGTATGTCACACATATGCTCCCTGCACAAGGCATAGGGCATAAATGTACCATACAGATACACACACTCAGAACTTATTTGCCACTAGTCTGAATACCATCATTGAATGTCGGTCTGAATGCCTATCTGTTGTGCTGGTTACCAAGCTGTGTTTCAGATACGTGCCCCATTGAGGTTTCTTCTTATCTTTCTTTTGCTGTTTAGTTTTAGTTGGTTCATGTCATCCAGAAAGGGAAAATGTCAGTGTAGGAGGCAGATTCCCCATAAAGACCACCATGACCAGTGTCTTTTCTGTTTGGGTGCTTCCCACAGCCATATGCAGTGCTCTGTCTGCCAGGCTTAAGACCCTATGTACTTGTCTCTCCTCTTTATCTGTTTACCTTGAAAACAAACTTCTTAAGCTGTTGGCTGAAGGTGCTATGGTGGAGTTTTCCCATCCCAAGGGTCAGCCATCGGCCAAGAAAAAGGCCAAAAAACATTAGGTCTGATATAGCTGCTGTCCACCCTCCCCCATACAGTTCACTCAAGGCTAGTGGAAATCCCAAAGGATTGTCTGGTGGTTGCCTCGGATTCCTCTGCTGCAATCCTGTTTGAGGCCAGCATGGATCCTGACTTCTTGCATGTCCTTAGAGGATTTATAATATCTGCTCCAGACTTTGAGGGAGAACCATATCTGATTATATCTGAGGAACCAAGAGGAATTCTGGAGATCTTAGTTAGGGAGGAGATCCCTGCAGTGTTTATTGAGTGCCTCCAAGGGTCTTATCCATCAAGGGTGTTTTGTGCTGACATCCCACAGAAAATAAAACAGAAAACCAAGCATATTTCCTCTGTAGTTAAGGTTCCCCAGTGTGAATGGCAGGATTTTACTTGGGTTTTTTAATGCTTTAATGTTTTAAAGCCTCCTCAAGGGGTGTCTGTGCCTGCCCCTCCCTGGTCTTCCACTCCTGTTAAAAGACAAAAGGAACTAGACTTCTCAGGTGAGGATCTAGATTCTGGGGAAGGGTCCATGGCTTACTCTTCTCAAATCCCTTCCCCCTTGGGTCATGATTCAGAGGATGAGGATTCTATTAGTGCATATTCCCCTTTGGAGGAACTCTCCTTTGGGGATACTGTTGCCTGCATAACAGATTTTTTTAGGCAGGATTATTCTCAAGTCTGTGATATTCAGACAATGTATTATGAACTCCTCCTGATGGAGTCTCCCAGTCCTTCTACCATTCCACCAGTTCTGACTGCCCTCCTGGATACCTTTTCAATAGCTTCTGTGGCCCCAAATTCTCAGCCCCCTTCTCCCAAGAAACCGGACAGATTTTACAAGATGTCTGGAGAATGTAAATTTCTTTATAAATGCCCTTCTGCTGATCCCTTCTGTAGTGTCTTTCTTCTGACAAGCCCTTTAAGCTGTTGCTGTCTGTTAAGTTTCCCCCTTTAGATAAGGATAGTATGATCATCGAGATGCTGTGTACAAAGGTTTATACTTCTGCCACCTTATCCTTTCAGGTATTCAACTGCCAGACTCGTATGATCAGGTATGTTTTGGTCCTCCTTTCAGCAGTTTTCAAAGTGGTTTGTGACCTTCCTGACTGATGGGAAGGCTTCTACCCTTTCTCTTTTGGGCACTATCTCTCAAGTTGCCCATCACTCTATTAAATGCAGCTATGATGCAGCTGATGTCTCCTCCAAGGCTGCTGCCTTTGGTTCAGTTATGAAGCTTTATTCTTGGGTTCAACTTCAGGCTCAGCCTGATGACATTAAAGCCAAAATGTTGTTTTTGATGCTGCTGAATTTTTCAAGTCTCGCCAAGATAAGGGAAAAGCCTTGCAGGAGTTGTAACTTATTTTTGTTTCCCCTATTCCTAAGTTTAAGAGGAAGTACCCCTCCAAAACAGCATTTGGTCACAGGCAGTATCATCACCCTCCACCCAAAGGGAAAAAAGGGTTCTAGACATGTGCTTCCTGCTAAGTCTACTCAAACCCCTACTTCCCAGAAACCTGCTTTTCTAGGATAAGCCGGATTCCATTTGACAATCTGCTTCCCCTTTCCCTGGCAAGATTCCCCTTATCTCTGCATCTTTCTCTGCCTGTTCCAAATTGGTTGAAGATCACAACAGACCACCAGGGATATTTCATGGCTTGGAAATCCCTTTTTGGGCATCCCTCAACCTCCTCTGGAACAACTTCCTCTTTTCTCAGAGGTGCTTCATTCTCTTCTGGTTCATGGCACCATTCAATCTGTGCCCTGCCCAAATAGGAAGAGGGTTTTATCCCAGAATGTTTTTGGTTCCCAGAAAGGAGTGCACTTGGAGATCATTTCTGGACCTTTCCAAACTTAACACCTTTCTCATGATTCCTTCCTTTCAAATGTTGTGTCTTCAGACCTTTTTTCCCCTTCTTCTGCCCCCAGGCCTTTCCTGTTTCTCTGGATCTCAAGGATACCTATGTTGATATCCCCATCCATCTCCTTTTCAGGAAATGCCCCAAGGGTATTCACCAAATGCCTTCCTACTGTCATTGCCTTTTGCAGGATGAGAGGAGTTAAGATCTTTCCCTATGTAGATGATGTGCTCATTCAAGCTTCTTCTCCCTGTTGTCTGCTTCAGGATCTTCAGTTTACTATTATCCTGTTGCAGAGTCTGGAGTTCACCATAAACTTTCAGAAATAAGCTCTGACCCCATCTCAGGATCATATTTTCTTTGTGTGCTGGCTTAAGACTAGCCCCATGATGGCATCTCTGTCTGTCCCCAAGGCCCTGTCTGTAGCTGTCCTTCTTGTCACTGTTCCAGTATTTGCTCCCTCTGCTCTAGTCTATTCTTTCTTGCCCTCCTGGCTGAGGGGATGTTTTCCTTTTTTCCTTCTGGATGCACATGTTTTTCTTCATTCCTAGGGGCATTCTGTTCATCCTAGGGCTTTTCCAGTTCTGAGTGTGTGCATCCATACAATACGTTTATGTCCTGCGCCTTGTGTGGGGAGCGTATGTGTGATGTACAGCACCTGTAAGTACTAAAGGCTTTGGTATACTGGCTGGAAATTGGACTGTCCTTGGCAGGAGATCCCTTAGGTTATGAATATTGGAACAGTGAGGAGAAGAACATCTGCTATTATGGTAAATTTTACACAGCTGCACTTTCTGACATCTACGTCTGCTTTAAATGATAAATTGTGTGTGTGAACGAGTTTTTTAATATCTTTTTCTTCCATCTCTTGCAACTCTTTAACCTTCCTGGGGTCTGAGTGGCTCATTTGTTTATTTGAGATTTGAAGTACAGATAGAACATAAAAGTTCACCTGCAGAATTGCCCTGAGTAGATCTGGCTAAACAGCAGAAGGAGCAAAATAAACCTTTTGATGCAGTACTTCCTAAAGCTAGTGTGTGTGTGTGTGTGTGTGTGTGTGTGTCCGTGTGTGTGTGTGTCCGTGTGTGTCCGTGTGTGTGTGTGTGCAAGTATCCATGTGTGTGTGCGCGTGTGTGTGTGTGTGCGCGTGTGTGTCCGTGTGTGCGTGTGTGTGTGTGTCCGTGTGTGTGTCCGTGTGTGTGTGTGTGTCCGTGTGTGTGTGTGTTTGTGTGTGTTGTGTATTTTTGTTGCTAATCTCACTCTTTTTCTCTATTTCTGTGTCATATCCTACCAAGGTACCAAATATAAAATGAACAATCTTTAACTTTTCTACAGGCTTTTACATATTTATGTGCCACCGTGTAGGTTTCTGTTTCTGTTATCTTTCCCATTAGATTGCTACTGCTTTTAATAATTAAATACCACTAATGTCTTAGACTGAAGTGACTCAGTGGGCCCCTTATTGAAATGTCAATGCTTGAAATGCTGAGTGCCGAAAAGCTGAAAAAAACAAAAGCCTGAAAACATAGGAGAAGAGCAAATATTGAAAATCTCTCTTCTCCTTAAACATTTTTTTGCAGGGGGGAGGTCCTGCACGTCCCCAAGTGGGGGGTGAGCACCCCACACCCTTTGAGCTTATATTGAGCTTATATATACCAGCTTTGAGATTGCCATACCTTGGAGAAAAAGGGAATATTCCAAGAAATGGCATCTTAGACTTGATATATACAATGCTGATGTTTCAGCCATTCAGTCTCCGAAGTTCAGGACTTGCTGTTGCGGGTCCCATTCTAAGTGGTTACCGACTCAGTGAGATAGTTGATGTAGCTATATATATATATATATATATATATATATAATTTTTTTCTCAAGGCTACTGCCAAGGGTAAACCACTTTGGTCATGGACACAACTGAATGTTCCATGGGTCTTGTACCAATTGTTTCACTGCACCGCATTGCAGTAACGCTGTTCAAACTGTGCTAAAGCAGAATCTGGGATAGTTGATTGCCATTTGCAACAGTTATCCTTCTTACATAATAATTTAATTCTGGTATGGCCCAAAATGGAGCATCTGAAAATAAGCAAGGTTTTTTTTTTCTATTAGCAGTTATATTACAAGTTATATAACCTGAGATCCAAGTGTACCATTTGTTCTGTCATATACATGTCTGAGTTAAATGGCAATGCAGAGTTAAGTTGTATTTGCATACAAATTTGTTAATGTCTTTTTCTCCCATTGCTTGCAAACCTTCAGCCTTTCTGGGATCTTATTGACTCACTTATTCACTATGGGCAAGAGTCATTTCCAATAGGCTATTATCCAGACAACCATTTTCTGGCCTCAACCCTTCTCCCAAAAGATGTTGTGCAAACTGCATGATATGAGAGCTGCTTTGCCTTTTTTTCCCCAGGCATGTCTGTTCTGACATACACCATATGAAGCTACCATGTGGATGCAACTTCACAGAATCAAGCACACATCCCTAGCCCAAACATTATTGTTCACCTGTTTATCATATAGGTGTCAGCCCTGCCATACTGCCTCTCTCCCTGTGGATGAATGAGCCATTATTTGCCATTCATTCCTATCTTCCTCTCACTGGCTGTTCAAGTGCCTGGGTCATCTGGGTTGCAGTCGAGGCTTTAGTTCTTATCTTCATGGAACCAACAGGAATATGTGAACAGATATTGTAGTAAAGTATTTTAAGAAAAATATGCCATTTCCAGTAGACCTCTGAACAAAACAAAATTGGGCAGCAGTATACACACATTATTTTATAAGCATTTTGTTGCCATAGTCATTTAAAATAGTATTCTGGTGTTTTCAGTTTGTTTCAGAATACCCTTGAACAGACTGAATATCAGTTTGTCACTTTTTTAAACCGTTAGTTATACGTTTACTCACCAAATGAAGATCGTATGTAGGACAACAAGAGTATCAGTTTATCATTTTACAACCATTTAATCAGATGGTTAGTAACCTGGTGACTACTAATATTTAAATTAACATCAGTACATTGGACAGCATACAAACAGGAGACATCATTGAAGTAATATAACATGTTTAATGGTATCTGAATTTGAACCTTTGATCTTCCATGACTCATGATGTATTGCCTTAGGTTTTAGTCACTGATTGAACTTAATCATTAGTTAAACTTCCTTAGTATTATAGTGGATTATATTTGCACTACATCAGATAGTACATATGCAACAGTGTAAAATGCAAATAATCAACATCAGGAGTTGAAGTATATAAAGTATGTAATTTTAAGAAATTGTCAGAATAGATCAATATGACATTTATTGTGGGATTTAAAGTCTAAGACCATCATTCAGTCTCTCAGCCACTGAGACACTGTGTTTCACAAGAAGGGTAGGTAACACAAAGAACAAGGTTTTCCCACAGTACAGAGTAACTTTGAGAACTTCTAATTCCTTCCTCATAGTGAGATGGAACTGCACTACCCAACCCTACTAACCGTGTTTAACTTATAGTAATCTTTAAGCTATCACCTTAAATGTGATCCTTTATTGATCTTCTAAACTTTGGAATGCCAGCTGTACAGGAAAAGTGTAGCTAGGACAATATGCCATGGAAGTTATGCTGTTTGCTGCATTTTGGACTATTTGGGGATGACCGAGGTCTACCAAATGAGTTGCTAAGAGGAATAGCATTAAATTACTGCAGCTGGGAAGGCGACAAGGAATGACAGCTACTGTAAGGTAAAAGTGCAGAACGAGATGTTTTATGTGAGTGTACGTTATGATGGAAAAAATGTGACTGATTCTGTCTAGCCTTAACTGTAATCTGTTTGTCTACACTGATATCTTGGCTCTGCAGCCTGTCCACAGAGGTCACCTCTTAATCCTGAGTCATAAAACTAAAGGATGAGTTGAGCAAGTAAGGAACCCTCAGTTGACTGCAGCTGCCAAAACCTCATTGTTTTGGGGATTTAGTTAGTGCTCCTTTCAGAAGGTTCAGTGAGACGGTTACTAAGAGTACTTACCAAATCTCTAACATCTTCTGAAAACAGCAGTTGTATATCAAGTCATATTTCCGAAAGAGGTAGCACATATGCTGTGGAAAACAGTGGAGGCAGTATTAATTCCCAAACTGCATTTCAGTTGTAAAATGCTTTGTAGGCTTCAGCAAGATAGTCAGATTATATAACACTCACCTTTTGTTCAGGCATTTAGGGTTCCGCAGTTGGCAAAGAAGACATTTCGGACTGATGTTCTTTGTGTTTCACTGTTGCAGTCATTACATTTGGGTTATCTGCTTGCAGGTAGCCCTCAATCGGCCTGATTAACAAAGTCTTGGGTCCTGCGTCAGTTGCTGTCTCTTCTTCTATGACGTCAGGTCGTCAGGGGTATAAAACATGCAGCCAATGCCATTACATCAGTCTTTCTGCCGTGTGGTGCCCGAAGCAAAAGCAGTTCACAAGTGTTGGTCGGCTGACTCCTAAAATTTGTGTTTTCGAGTTTCAGAACCAAAGTCTTCAACTAAAGCTAAGTACCCCATTGGGGAAACTTTTTCTTGCTCCTTACCGATGTCAGTAAAAGTTAATAATTGCATTACTTGTGGAAAGCAAATACCTCATAAAGATTTTCATTCGTACTGTATTCCTTGCCTAGGCCCTGACCACAACATACCTTGTTGTCAGTTTTGTGCTTTATTTAATCAGCACACTATCTGTCATCGGTATATTTTCGCCTCTAAGTATATCGGTTCTCGGTTTAATTATCCAGAAATGTCGTCGGTTAGCCATCCGACTACCGGGATTCCGAAAAAACGCAAAGATAAAGACAGAGACAGGCCGGCGAGGTCCAAAACTGCCGACGATGCTTCTCCTAAGCCAGTTGCCAGTTCACCAGTACTCAGTGAGGCGCTTTCGCAGCCCCTGATACCCACTACTTCTGATTCACAGGCCTCTACTGAGACCCATTCGGAGTCCGGTATGCCGCAAGATGCTTCAACTATGGAATCTGCTGATGTCTCTACTTTGGATGGGTCCGGAGCCGCTGTGCAGGCACCGGCTTCTGAAGGTGTATTCAGGCCTACGGACTTGCATTTTAAACCAACGCCTCCTTCTTTACTTAGGCCTAAATCTCGATCCTTGCCTAAAAAACCAACGCCCAGGCCACATGCTCAGGCCTCTTTGCCTAAAAAACAAATGATAAGAATGGCTGAAGATCTTATAACTCTAATCAGGGGAAGCCAATCTCCCTCTTCTAAGAGGCCTAGGACTGAAGTTGATTATGAATCTTCTGATCAGGATTCTGTTGTTTCTGATTCTTATGATGATCTGGATTTGCCCTTATCTACTTATGAAGATTCTGATGCAGAGGACAGCATTCCCTCTGCTTCCCCTCCTGAGGCCTTTTCTTTTGGGGAAACCTTACATACTCTAAGGGAGCATTTCCACTGGGAAAGCCAGGATTTTTCTGATTCAAAAAAGAGGCTTAGGGATTTCCTTCTCCTACCTCAGCACAGGCCTTTAGCTATTCCTCCTGTACTAGACATTGTTGATGATGCTTTTTCAGAATCTAGTTTGGCCCCTGATTCCCTGCCTCCTGCTCCCAGAAAACCTGACAGATACTACCGGGTCCCTGAGTCCTCTTTAAAAATCCTATTGCAGATCTAGAGACTGTTTCACAGGGGCCCAAGGGCATTAAGGCTTCTACTGCTAAAAATCCTACCCCTTCTGATAGAGACTCCAGGGCGCTGGATAGATGGAGTAAGAAGGGTTACACTTCTGCAACCTTGGCCATTAGGGCTTTAAACAGCCAGTTTCATATGTTAAATTATCAGCAGCATGTTATTGGACTGCTTAAACAGAAAATGATGTTGATTCCTGACTGTGTGGAAAATAAAGAATTACAGGATTTAATGCATTCTGTTGAACAAGTTGGAAAACATACTTTGCAATGTGGCTTTGATTCATTAGAGGCCTCTGGCAGGGCTGCTGTTACTGGGTCTGTGCTCAGAAGGCATGCTTGGCTTAAGGAGCAATATTTGCCTGATCATGTTAAAGCTAAATTGTTGGATGCTCCTTTAAATCAGGACCGCCTGTTTGGCAACAAGGCTGAGGAAGTTCTCAAAAAGATGGAAGATAAAGCTAAATCTATGCAAACTGTTAAAGATTTTTTACAAGTTCAGCATCCTAGATTTAGTAGGCACTGGCCCTCTAAGAATTGGTTCTTTCCAGCCCCTTCCAGGTCTTCTCAAGCCATACCCAGACACAGCAAAAACCCCAGGTTTCAATCCCAGGGGACACACAGAACTAAGCAGTGGGGGGGGGGGGGGGGGTTCCACTTCCAAATCTGGGAATAAGACTCCCTCCTATGGTAAACTGTCTCAGTGACTTTCTTTTAAAATTTCCAAGCACTTATCTTCTGACTGCTCCTTTGGGGAGAAAGATTGCTCTTCATGCAAAGAATTGGGAACTCATTACCCAGGACAAATGGGCTTTAAATATAGATTTCACTTCGACACGTTGCCAACACCAAGCAGGTGGCCGGACCTACCCCCAAATCAGCGGGCAGAGGCCCAAAAACAAGTACTTTCTCTCTTAAGCATGGGGGCTATTCATCTGGTACCAGAAGCATAAAAGGGGCAAGGTTTCTACTCGAGACTTTTCCTGGTACCCAGAAAAGACAATTCATGGTGTCCTATCCTGGACCTGTCTACTTTAAACACCTTTTTGGAGATTCCAAAATTCAAGATGCTGACTCTTCAACAACTACTTCCTATGCTAGGCAAAGATGCCTGGTTGGCAACACTAGATTTAAAAGAAGCATACCTGCACATCCCAATCAGGGAATCTTGCAGAAGATACCTACGCTTCAAAGCAGGCTACACGCACTATCAGTTCTCTGCACTGCCCTTTGGCTTATCTGCTGCACCCAGGGTATTCACAAAGTGCCTAGCTCCAGTTTTTGCATTTTGCAGGCAAAGAAATATTCAAATATACCCATACCTGGACGATTGTCTAATTCAGGCAGAAAGCGAAAGCCAGGACATACTTTTGAATCATCTGGCCTTTGTACAAAGGGTTTTAACTTGTTTGGGGTACACCAAAAATGAAAAGAAATCACACCTGATACCCTGTCAACAAATGATATTCCTGGAAGCAAGCTTGAATACAACTTCCCAGATGGCTTACCTCACGCCAGAGAAACAAATTCATTTGACAACCTACTTCAAACAAGTGGCCACAAAAACCCTGCTATCTGCAAGACAAATACTGCAAGCCTTGGGGTTCATGGCCTCCTGCATTCTTCTAATTCCATATGCAAGACTGCATATGAGGAAACTACAGTGGTATCTAAAAAGCCTATCGTGTCAACATTCTCAAGACCTAGAAACAATGATTCCTATCATACCTTGCCTACGCCTAGAATTTCTTTGGTGGGCAGAGGCCTGCCACCAAAACAAGGGACTACCTTTCACATCACCCCCTGCCCCCCAAACCCTAACAACAGACACATCAGACTATACATGGGGGGGGGGGGGGCGCTCACCTGGTAGGGAAGTGCATTCAGTGCAAATGGAATCCAAGTCAAATGCACCTGCATATCAATCAAGAAGATATGTTAGCTGTACAGAATGCTCTGACAGCCTTCAAGGACCACATTCTTCCTGGACAACTAATGGTTAAGACGGACAGCACCACTGTTATGTGGTTTATAAAGAAGCAGGGGGGTACACATTCTTACCCCCTCTGCAGACTAGCCGTGGCATTGCGTAACACAGCCTTGAGCTACCAAGTGCACCTACAAGATCAATTCCTGCCAGGAAAATTAAATACACTGGCAGACGGACTAAGCAGAAACCTCATGGACCCACAAGAGTGGAAACTGGAACCAAGGATTTTCAACATGTTGACAAGTAAATGGGGAGCCCAGATATCGACCTGTTTGCCTCTCCCCAGAACTACCAGTTGGACAAATTTTGCACAAGGACTCCCCACAAACAAGCCTGGAAAGTGGATGCTCTGTCCTTCAGCTGGAAAAACCTATCAGTCTATGCCTTCCCCCCTCTGCCTCTGCTCTCCAAAGTACTACTAAAAATCAAACAGGACAAATCAAGGATGATTTTGATTGCTCCAGACTGGCCATGCCAACACTGGTACCCCCTCCTGCACAGTGTGTCATGGTTTTCTGCATGGCACCTTCCCTGCTGTCTTAGCAGGAGAACCAGATTCTGCACCCTCAGCTTCTAACACTGAACCTTGCAGCCTGGCTAATTACTTAATCTCTCCTTTACCATCCCTCAGCAAACATGTGATGGATATCATTTTAGAGGCAAGGAGGCCTAGTACTACAAAATCTTATGCTGAAAAATGGAAAAGATTCTATCCCTGGAACCACTCTCAAGGGATGAGCACAGCAGCACCCAATTTACCTCAGATTTTACAATTCTTAACTGAGATGCTTCACAAGGGCCTGTCTTTTTCCTCCATTAAAATCCATGCCTCAGCCATTTCAGCTCATTATAACACAGAAACTCCCCTCTTCTCTCATCCACTGCTCAAGCAGTTCCTCAGAGGGGCCAAAACATTGAGACCATCCCGGAGAGCTCCAACCCCAGCCTGGGACCTTAACTTTGTCTTGGGGAAATTCACTCTACCTCCTTTCGAACCAGCTGCTACTGCAGACTTAAAATTTCTTTCTTGGATAACAGCTTTCCTTTTAGCAATCACTTCAGCTAGAAGGGTATCTGAATTACAGGTCCTTATGGCAGTGGAGCCTTTCATCATCTTTCATGTGGACAGGGTTTCCCTCAGAACCAATCCATCCTTCATGCCCAAGGTGGTATCCAGTGTGGCTCTTAATCAGTCCATTCATTTGCCAACCTTCTTTCCCAATCCACAGAATAAAGGGGAATGGATACTGCATTTCTTAGATGTGCACAGACAACTTAGATTCTTCTTGGACAGGACTAAACCTCAAAGAAAATCTGAACAACTGCTGGTGGCATTTGCTGCAGGGGCAGAGAGGAAGGCTATTTCAAAGCAAACCATTTCTAAATGGATAAGCCATTGCATTCATTTCTGCTATAAGCACCATTTAAAACAAAACAGGGGATCATACCTCACTCCACCAGGGCTGCATCTACCTCTACAGCCTTTCTCAGAGGCGTCCCTACCTGGGACATCCTAGAAGCTGCTACCTGGAGTTCTGTACATACTTTCACCAAGCATTATCATTTGCCAATTTTCTCTAAATCCAGACTTGGCTTTGCCACTGCAGTCTTGCAGGGCCTTATAGCTGGCCCTAATGCTATCTAAATTTCTCCTCCCAACCATAGCTTTGGGAATCTACCCAAATGTAATGACTGCAACAGTGAAACACAAAGAACATAGTACAGTTTCATACACTAACCATAAATGTAGATGTTCGAGTGTATTCACTGTTGCAGTCTTGGCTACCATCCCTCCAACCCCCTAACTTCTTTTGACTATACCTCTACTTTCCTTAACTATGCTTAAAAGCCTTTTTGGTGTATTTGCTTTTTTGTTGGAGGTATATCTTTGTACTTTTATATTTAATTGCTTCCCATTAGGGGGCACCTGATATCTGGGGCAAGAAAATCTGATGTAATGGCGTCGGCTGCATGTTTTATACCCCTGGCGTCATGGAAGAAAGGACAGCAAATGACGCAGGACCAAAGACTTTGTTAATCAGGCTGACTGAGGGCTACCTGCAAGCAGATTACCCAAATGTAATGACTGCAACAGTGAATACACTCGAACATCTACATTTATGGTAAGTGTACACAACTGTACTTTTTGATTACTGTGCTTAGATCTGCAGTCATCAGAATGACCTTTAACTAAAAAATGTCAGAGATCATCCCACTAGAATGGTGAGCAATTTCATTAATTGTTTCTGTAGATGTTTACACATGCAGGACACCATATAGTAATTAGGTTATCATTAAGCACTATAGTCTGGATCTCTCATCAGTGAAGAGTGTGCCTTTACAGAAGGTTGTTTCTGAGGGCATTTTGTCCCAGATGTCTATCTCTAGTGTGAGCCACATTATTGCTGATGTGCTGTTGCATGCAGTTCTGAGTATTCACCGGACAGGTGAGTGTTTGAGAGAAATGTATGTAAAAGGTAGAATTGTGACCTATTTGTAAGTGAAATCTTTGAGCTATTAATTTAATTTCTTTGCACTTATGTGATGCTCCTCTTGCACATGGTGCATTCCTTGAGATATTCATGTCCGAGGGACCACTGCAGCCATGCACCTGACCCTTAACCCAAGGCTCAAGGATACTTCTTTGCATCATATTTCATGTTTAGTTTTGCAAAGCATGTTTTCCACATTAAAAGGTTCTTGAAATGCGTTTGTCTTGCAGCTGATAATGTGAATGTATTTCTTGTTGCTCAAATCGAAGCTCACTTGGCATGTAAATGTAATGTATGCTGTGACCCTCTATTTTACTGGATGCAAGCCTCACAGAGTTCCTCTCAGATTCACAAATTCAGACCACAATTGCATAGGGCTGGTACAAGGTCCA
This sequence comes from Protopterus annectens, assembly GCF_019279795.1. Classification (NCBI taxonomy): domain Eukaryota; kingdom Metazoa; phylum Chordata; order Ceratodontiformes; family Protopteridae; genus Protopterus; species Protopterus annectens. The sequence continues at coordinate 372,811,982 of NC_056732.1, read as the reverse complement.
AACCACATACCAGATCCCTCCATAATTCATAACCATGCACCAACCCCCTGTAGTATTGTCTTATACTAATGCGTACTTGGAAGAGTCCATGCATGCAGTAGTTACACAAATGAAGATACACAGTATGGTCTGCACTTTATAAACTTGTGAATCACAGAATACACTGTGGTATAATCCCATAACATGATGTATCACTTAACAGACCAGCTGAGCAACAGCATCACAGAGACAGAGCTTCAACTTGTGCAAAATAATATATGGCATACCTCCTCAAACCTGAGTCATGAAGCTGCACCCAGTGACAATGGCAGCACTATGATTTCCTTCATTTGCATACTAACATTGGTAAACCTTACACACTAATATGCATAAATCATTCTGTGCCATGCAGCAGGGGAAAGAGATAATCATGTGCTGGTGCCCCTTGAACTTAACCCATTTAATACTCGCAGTTCAATGTCATAGAACATTTACCATGTCTTCTTTGTCAGCTGGATGTTCTTCATGTTTCACTGTTGCAGTCATTACATTTGGGTAATCTGCTGGCAGGTTGCCCTCAGTCGGCCTGAATTCCAAAGTCTTGGGTCCTGCGTTGGTTGCTGTCTCCTCTTCCATGACGTCAGGAATATAAAACATGCAGCCGACGCCATTTTCTTTAATCTTTTTTGCCGCGCGGTGCCTGAAGCAGAAGCATTTTGCAAGTGCCGGTTGGCCAACTACTGAAATATTCGAGTTTGAGTTTCAGAACCGAATTCTTCACTAAAGCTAAGTACCCAGTTGGGGAAACTTTTTTCTTGCTCCATACCGATGTCAGAAAAAGTTAATAATTGTATTACTTGTGGGAAGCAAATACCTCATAAGGATTTCCTTTTATACTGTATTCCTTGCCTAGGCCCTGATCACAATGTGCCTGGCTGTCGGTTTTGTGCTAGATTGAACCAACGCATTATTAAGCGTCGGTATATTTTTGCCTCAAAGTATTTTAGAAACGGATTTAACTACCCAGAAATGTTGTCGGATAGCAATCTGACTACTGGAGTACATAAAAAAAATCAAAGAAAAGGACAGAGAAAGGCAGTCGAGATCCAAAACTGACGACAAAGCTTCTCCTAAGCCAGTTGTCGGTTCACCGGTACTCAGTGAGTCACTTTTGCAGCCCCTGATACCCGCTACCTTCGAGTCGCAGGCCTCTATCGACACCCACGTGGAGTCCGGCATGCAGCAAGATACTCAAGGTATTGGACTGACGGATGTATCTCCCTCAGATGGGTCCGGAGCTGCTGAACAGGCACCGGTTTCTGAGTGTGTATTAAGACCTCAACATTTGTATATCAAACCGACGACAGCTGCAAAACCAAAGACAAAAGCAACTTCTAAAATTAAAAAAACGACGCATGAGCCACATGCACAGGCCTCTATGCCTATAAAACAGATGATCAAAATGGCTGAAGACCTTATTACCTTGATTAGGGGTACCCATCTCCCTCCAGATAAGAGGCCTAGGCAAGACACTGATTATGAATCTTCAGATCAGGTTTCTGTTTCTTCTGATTCCTCTTCTGATCAGGAATTATCTATACCTCCCTATGAGGATTCTGATGCAGAGGAGTCTATACCATCTGCTTCTCCTCCTGAAGATTATTCATTTGGGGGAAACCTTGCATACTTTGAGGGAGCATTTTCACTGGGAGAGTCAAGACTTCTCAGAATCAAAAAAGAGGCTCAGGGATTTCCTTCTTCTCCCTCAGCACAGGACTTTGGCCATTCCCCCTGTTTTAGACATTGTGGATGATGTGTTTTCAGAGTCCAGCTTGACCCCTGAATCCTTACCTCCGGCTCCCAGTAAGCCTGACAGATATTGCAGGGTCCCTGACTCACATAAATTTCTATTTAGAAACCCTGCTGCTGATCCTGAAACTATTTCACAGGGTCCAAAGGGTGTTAAGGCCTCAACAGCAAAAAATCCTTCCCCCTCTGACAGAGATGCAATGGCACTTGACAGATGGGGAAAAAAGGTTTATACATCTGCAAGCTTGGCAATTAGAGCCTTAAACTGTCAATTTCATATGCTTAAGTATCAACAACATGTTATGGGATTGCTGAAACAGAAAATTATGTTGATTTCTGAATGTGCAGAAAGTAAAGAATTGCAGGAATTACTGCATGCAGCTGAACAGGTTGGAAAGCATACTTTGCAATGTGGTTTTGACTTCTTAGAGGCCTCCTGCAGGGCTGCAGTTACTGGATCTGTGATTAGGAGGCATGCCTGGCTAAAGGAACAACATTTGCCTGATCATGTTAAAGCTAAATTGCTAGATGCACCTTTACAGCATGATACTCTGTTTGGTATTAAGGCAGAAGGGGTTTTAAAGAAAATGGAAGACAAAGCTAAGTCTATGCAAACTGTTAAAGACTTCTTACAAGTGCAGCCACCAAGATTCAGTAGACATTGGCCTACAAAAATTGGTCCTTTCCTGTGTCAGACAGAGCTCAAAGGGACAAATCCAGATGCCCAAAGGGTTCCAGATACCAGGTACAAGATTCATACAGGTCAAAGCAATGGGGCACATCTACCTCCAAATCAGGAGGAGATAAAGCGCAAACCTACAGAAAACAGTCCCAATGACTTCCCTCTGCCTACACCAAGCACTTATCTTTTGGCAGCACCCCTAGGGGGGAAATTAGCACTTTTTGTTCAAAATTGGCAGTTAATAACCCAGAACAAGTGGGTACTAAACATAGTATCACATGGATACAGATTCCATTTCCACACACTGCCAATGGCAAATGGTTGGCCAGATCTGCCCAGAAATCAAAGGGCAGAGGCACAGAAACAGGTTACGTCCCTCATGGATGTGGGGGCCATTCAGCTAGTACCAGAACAGGAAAAAGGACAAGGTTTTTACTCAAGACTATTCTTGGTACCCAGAAAGGACAAGGCCTGGTGGCCAATACTGGATTTATCAATTTTGAACACATACCTGGACATTCCCAAATTCAAAATGCTGACCTTGCAGCAGTGCCTGTCGATGCTGGGCAAGAATGCTTGGCTGGTAACATTAGACCTAAAAGAGGCATACCTGCATGTCCCAATAAGACAATTGTGCAGAAGATACCTCAGATTCAATGCTGACTTTATGCATTACCAATTCTCTGCACTGCCCTTTGACTTATCTTCTGCACCCAGGGTCTTCACAAAGTGCCTGACACCAGTAATTGCATTTTGCAGACAAAAAAGTATACAAATATACCCTTACTTGGATGACTGTCTCATTCAAGCAGAGAGCAAGCACATTCTTCTTCAACACCTGGTGTTTGTGAAAAGGCTTCTAACATGCCTAGGGTACACAATAAACAAAAAGAAATCACAACTGGTACCCTCTCAAAAGATAACATTCCTGGGTGCAAGCTTGAATACAACTGCCCAGATGGCTTACCTCATGCCAGCCAAGCAAAGGCAACTGACTACTTACTTCAAACTGATGACAACAAAAACCCAGTTATCTGCAAGACAAATTCTGCAGGCTTTGGGCTTCATGGCATCCTGCATCCTACTGATTCCATATGCAAGGTTGCATATGAGGAAACTTCAGTGGTACCTAAAAAGTTTATGGAGTCAACATGCTCACAGTCTGGAAACAATGATTCCTCTCATACCCTGTCTACAACAGGAATTTCTATGGTGGGCAAAGGCATGTCACCAAAACATGGGACGGGCCTTTACTCTACCCCTTGCCAGCCAAACCTTAACAACAGACGCATCAGATTATGCCTGGGGGGCCCTCATGACAGGAAGATGCATTCAGGGCATATGGACCCAAAAACAAATGCATCTACATATCAACCAGAAAGAGATGCTAGCTGTTCAAAATGCCCTAACAGCCTTCAAGGACTTACTTCATCTAGGACAACTACTGATAAAGACGGACAACACAACGGTTATGTGGTATATAAACAAGCAAGGGGGCACACACTCATACCCCCTTTGCAGATTAGCCATGGCACTGTGGGACACAGCTTTGACCTACCAAATACATCTTCAAGCTCAATTCCTGCCAGGAAAGCAAAATACTCTGGCAGACGATTTAAGCAGAAACCTTATGGACCCTCACGAGTGGAAACTAAATCCACAAGTCTTCAGCATGATAACAGAGAAATTAGGGAGCCCAGACAAAGATCTATTTGCCTCTCCTCAAAATTACCAATTGAAAAGATTCTGCACAAGGACTTATGACACACAAGCATGGAAAGTGGACACCCTATCCTTCAGTTGGAAAAACCTATCAGTTTACACCTTTCCTCCTCTGCCTCTTCTCCCCAAGGTCCTCCTAAAAGTCAGACAAGAGAAACCAAAGATGATACTAATTGCCCTGGACTGGTCCCGCCAATACTGGTACCCAGTCCTAAGGAACTTGTCTCAATACCCATCTTGGACCTTACCTCAAAGACCTCAATTACTGTCCCAGCAAAACAATCAGATCCTTCACAATCAACTCCAGACACTGAACCTGGCAGCATGGCTGATCATGTAGTTATACAAACAACTCCTCTTAGTAAAGCTGTAATGGATGTTATTTTGGAAGCCAGAAGGCCTACTACTAAAAAATCTTATGTTGATAAATGGAAGAGATTCTGTGCTTGGAATCAAGCACAAGGAACTGATAGAGCAGAACCAAATATTCCTCAGATATTAACAATACTTAACTGAGATGCTTGACGAAGGCCTATCTTTCTCATCAATTAAAATCCATGCCTCTGCCATTTTGGCTCATTACAATACAGAACCACCATCTTTTCACATTCTTTACTAAAGCAGCATCTTAGAGGAGCCAAAAATGTAAGGCCTCCTAGAAGATCACCATTACCTGCATGGGACCTCAATTATGTATTGGAAAAGCTCACCCTGCCTCCATTTGAACCAGCTGCTACAGCTGATATAAAGTTCTTATCATGGAAAACAGCTCTGCTACTAGCAATTACTTCAGCAAGAAGAGTTTCAGAGCTACAGGCCCTCATGGCTGTAGAGCCTTTTATCATTTTTTACCCAGACAGGGTGTGTCTGAGGACAAATCCTACTTTTATGCCTAAGGTGGTTTCCAATGTAGCTGTTAACCAAACAATTCATCTGCCAACCTTTTATCCAAATCCGCAGAACAAAGGGGAGAGAATTCTGCATTCCTTGGGCATTCTATAGACAGCTAAGATTCTACTTGAGCAGGACTAAAGCTCTAAATAATTGAGCAATTACTAGTGACATATGCTGCAGGATCAGAAGGCAAGGCTATTTCAAAGCAGACAATTTGAAAGTGGATAAGCCACTGCATCTGTTTCTGCTACTTACACCATAGTAAACCTGTGCCCAAGGGCATTAGGTCTCATTCCACCAGAGCTGCAGCTACTTCAGCAGCCTTTCTCAGAGGAGTACCAACCAAAGACATTCTAGAGGCTGCTACTTGGAGTTCTGTTCACACCTTTGCAAAGCATTATCATTTGCCTCTCTACTCTAAGTCCAGGGCAGGCTTTGCCACTGCAGTTCTGCAGGGCCTTATAGCCGCACCTAATGCTGTTTAGCTCCAGCCTCCCAACCATAGCTTTGGGATTCTACCCAAATGTAATGACTGCAACAGTGAAACACGAAGAACATAGTACAGTTGTGTACACTTACCATAAATGTAGATGTTCGAGTGTATTCACTGTTGCAGTCCAGGTTACCGTACCACCATCCCCCTTTCATTCTGGAGTTTATCTTTCCTTCTCTATCTTCTACAACCTATGTGGTGTATTTGCTTGTAGATGAAGGTAAAGTTTATATTGATGCATGTATATCTATATATATATATATATATATATATATATATATATATTTTTTTTTTTTTCTACCTTTTTTGGGGGCACCTGTCATCTGTGGCAATAAAAACTGATGTAATGGCATCGGCTGCATGTTTTATACCCCTGACAACCTGATGTCATGGAAGAAGGGACCACAACCGATGCAGGACCCAAGACTTTGTTAATCAGGCTGACAGGGCAACCTGCAAGCAGATTACCCAAATGTAATGACTGCAACAGTGAATACACTCGAACATCTACATTTATGGTAAGTGTACACAACTGTACTTTCTTCACAACATTCCTGACTTCCAACAGAAAGCCCTGTAAATTGTTCTTTGAAGGAAATTTCTTAAAGGGACAATCCCAGTGTTTAAAATTTGGGTCCAACTCTTTTCTGAAGAGGGAGTGACAATGTCCTTATCAGCAACACCCACTTTGTGGTGTCAGCATGGACCCCCTCCTTCCCCTATCAGCTTATCGAGACTATTCCGTTCCATTAAAGTTCAGCTTCCATTCAGAAAGTACACATTTTATTTTATTTATTTTATTTTATTTCCTAAGGCAGTACTTATTTTTCTTAGAATCCTTCCAAGCCCTATAAAGAGAGATTAATAAACTGAGTGCAGCTCAGTGATCCTTTGTATTAATTTTATTCATTTTGCTTTGTTTTTGCAAGTTATCATTTAGAAATGCACTTGCTGCATTTGTAAATGAAAACCTATAGAAAAATGGATCGCTGAGCAAGCACTAAGTGGTAAACAAAAAAGCACAAAAAAAAATTAAACTGTTCTGATGATGGAATGTATCGGCATTCTCTTCAATAAGCTGCATAGAACTTACAGTTCAGCAACTGCAACAGTGTCACATAATGTGTGTGTGTGTGTGTGTGTGTGTGTGTGTGTGTGTGTGTGTGTGTGTGTGTGTGTGCGTGTGTGTGAGTAAATGCAGGTGGGTGTGCGCGCATAAGGTAAAACTTTCCCTGCCCATCCTTACTAAAACATGGTAACCCTGCCCTTAACTCAAACTCTACACCTGAACTTTTCTGTAAGACTACTGCTACACAAAATACTGAGACACACATCTTATACAGCAGCACACATGCACAACACTTGGTGAAGGAAATGAGTGCTGTGGTGGTGCTGTGGTGTGGGTGGAAGCCGTGTTGGGTGGGAGTGATGAGGTTTTATTTAATGAGATAGGCCATAATTTTTTTGTGAACACAATTTTTCGAGAATTTTAGAAAGGGGGAAAAGTATGGCAATTGATCAATAGTTAGAGAGGTCTACAGCTATCCCACCTTTGTGGATGGATTTTGTATGAAAGTTTTTCCAGAGAGTTGGGACAGTGGATTCACTGATAGAGTGGTTTACAGTGGCGGCTGGTGACTTCAAATTAAAGGAGGGCTGCAGGAGACAGCTGAATGGGTGGTGTCAATGGGAATGGGTGTGGCCAACTAGAAATGGGAGGAGCTATGCTCAAAACCACAAAACTATAACTTTAATTAAATACTCTGCCCTGGGTGCCAAACCATCATTATGAGGGTCAAGTCAAGACAAAATGAAGTGTAGAAGAAAAAACATATTTCAGTCCATTGGCTGCATGACAGCTTACTTAATATCTAGATGGAAACAAAATGGTTGTGAGGCATGAAAAAATAAATGACTTTTTAAATACATTACTGGAATGCTAGTCAAAATCAAGTATAAGAAAAACAAGCAGTACTCAACTCAAACCACTTCTCCTTGAACTCCAGTTCTAATTATAATTTATATTCAGCTTTATTAAAGCGCCAAGTAACATGCTGAAAATAGCAATCTCTGTGATACCCCCACTTGTAAAAATGTTTCTTATCCAAAAAGACCTGCTGCCTGACAACAACTATCTACTTGTTTCATGGGGAAAACATGATCAAAGTAAAAAATGAAAAGCAAACAGGAAACAAGCTCAACATACATTGCTTAAAGGATTACTGCACAGGATATGGACCACACATGATAGATTGGCATTCTGTTTAGTTTGCAGGTAAAGCCTGTAATGAGCTCTTAAAATAATGTAATCCTGTCCTTTATTACAAATACTGTCATATGCATTTCAATACCCAAGGCTTATATGTTATCTAGTTATGTAAGTATTCTCTGCATGGCTACAGCAGAAAGGCTTTCAATGTTGGCAGTTTTTTAACAGTATGCTTATTAAAACTTATTTGCATCTTACAATCTCAGACAAGCTTACCAGATGGTCATTAAAGCACTGCTACTTAAAACATCAACAGTATAAAAATATGACAGAAACCAGAACATTCTGCAAAATCAAGGACAGATGAAAAGCCATTGTAGTACTTGTGTCTACCTTGGATGGGGGGATAGCCTGCACGTTTACACTGCATAACTGCTCCTTGCCTTGCTTGGGCATATCCAGAGTCACTACATGGGGGAGTGGGGTGCAACAAGTATGTCACAATTTGAAATGTCTCTGGCTGACTGCGATGGCCCTGACACATTTGTCATACTTCTCAACCGCAGAGCAAGAAATCTGGACAAAGCCATACATAGAAATGGGACAAAGGCCCAAAAATAAGGACACTTTTTAAATATTGCTATTATAAACTTAGAAAGATAATAGAATAGTAGGTCTTGCATTAGTATGAATTTTCTGAAGGGTATGAAATCTGAAACTGAAATGTTTGTCATTATTTTCTAACTTCAGTCTTTAATGATTTGCCACTAATTTGCCACACAGTTTTATGAAAAATGGACCAAATATTTGATTCAAAAATATTAAATAGCCACACAATACAGCTGGGAACCTGTCAAAAAAGGGACACTTTTTAATTTTAGTACTACTAACTTGAGCAGCTGACAAAATAAAAGAATCTACATGCATTTCTGAAATAAAAGTAATCTGTAACTGATTATTACAGTTATTTATTAATTGTAAACCCTCCATGTTTTCTTTCAAAATTGCCATTTTGCGGAGGGATTATTAGGGAAGAGCAACATTTTGAGCCAAAATCGGGGACATTTGAGAGGTTTGGATATGCCTATTTCTATAAAACAATTTATTTGCATGTACCTCTCAACCTGTTAATGCAGGAAATCTGGACAAGGCTAAATATATGGGGGGAACATATAAACAGTACTAAAAATTGCTCTTGTATAAACTGAGACAGTTGATCAAATAACAAGTCTTGCTTTAGCATGCATTTTTCTGAAGATTATGAAGTCTGAAACTCTGTCTGTCATTATTTAATGACTCCATTCCTAAATGATTTGACAGAAAACCACAAATTCTATGAGGAACGAATGAAAAATAAGAAGCAAAAATGTATTCATTCTGCAAAAATCAGGACTGTTGAGAGGTATAGCTCAGCCGGGGCTGTCTTTAAGTTTGCTGCCCTTCCCCCCCCTCACAAAATCATGGTCGAATGGAGCTTCCCCCCCTACAGCCATTCCAATGAACCATTACTTGGCTATTTCACACCATTTACCATAAACACTAATGTGCATACTGCTTTACTTCTGCGATGATTTGGACTTCATTTAAAAGTTTTATTTTGCATTTTACAGCGAAAAAAACCCACTAATAGATATCATATCTGCTAAACCACGCAATGCAGTCTCACAATGAGAACAGACTTAGCATTAAAACCTCTCTGCCTTTGAAAACTCACAATCACTGAAACAGCATTGAAACCCACATTCAAAGAAAATACATTTTGCCAGTGGCAGATTAACTTTGCGTTTGGGCTGTTTTCAAATCACAGGCCCCTTGCACACAGAACATACACATGCTCTTTCATACACCTTCCTGATTGTATTAAATCATATTCCTTGTACAATACAGTACAGTTTTAGAAAGTGTTTTAAATTTATTGTTTTGAAATTTTTCCAGTAAACAATGAAACAAAATGCATGCACCAGTAATGATAAAACTGCCCAATTCAGAACATTTCCATCATAAAAGTCTACTCAAACTTCTACAGTCCACCAGTATCAGTACATATGCACAATCTCTGAAGAAGTAAAAGTTATCTAAATAATTCCACATTAAAGAGATCTGTAACTAATGAAGAGGTTGCTGCTAGCAAACAACTTTGTATTTCATTGTTTTAGCTACAAACAAAGTGCCCATTACCCTTGAGGAATAAATTGCCTATCTTACACTAAAAAAATGATTTGCTAGCAATATTGCAATAGGGAATGGATGGCAAACTGATAACAGGTGCATAGTTACTAGGTATCTTCGCATCCACCCCTTTTGCAACACAGTACAGTATCAGCAATGCATCTATCTACTGTGGGAGTAGAACCCACAGCCTTCTGCATCAAAAGCAAGTATACTACCTGTTGTGCTATTAACAATGCAAGCAGACTCAGCATAAGCAGCACTAAACTTTTGCTCCCCTGCAGCTCTCAGCTCCTTGTAAAATCTACTCACTCAGTTGTATCTCTGAACTTTGCAGCACAAAGAAATCTGGAAAAAGCCAAAGTTTATTGTGGGGGGGGGGGGACAAAAGCCCAAACACCAGAAACACATTTTAAACATTGCTTGTATAATGTTGGAAAGTTGATAGAATAAAATGCTGTGTTACCACTATACATTTCACTGCCAAGCCTTAAACCCAGGACCCTGTGCAAAACAGTCAGAGCAACATGCCACTATGCCAAATCAGCTGTTTTGTGAAAGAGGACGACGAAAACTTAAATGGCTACCATTTAGTGAATTCACTTCTCACCATAGCACAGCAGTCAACCTCTTAGCACAAAACACCTGAACAAAGCCAATAATGGGTGAATACAGCCCCCAAACATTCATTGAATTCAGTTCTCACCATAGCTCTCAACTTTAGCACAAAACTTGAATGAAGCCAATAATGGGGGAATACAGTCCCAAAAAAGGGACAAATTTCGAATATCCATTTTATACACTTAGAAAATTGCTAGAATAAAATTTTTTGTGTTACCATGCACTTTCTGAAGAATATGAAGTCTGATATTCAAATGCATGTCATTTTTAAGATTTGTTAACCAGGAAAGTCTGACTTGGAACAAAAGCTCATTTTTAGCAGAGGACCAGGGAGAAACACTTCAGACAGACACATGTCTTTGTAAGATGGGAGGACACTAGAGGAAACAAAAACAGGGAGGGCATACAGACTCCACACAGAAGGTAAGGCACCCTAGCCAAGAATCAAACCAGAGAACATGTAGCAGTCAGGCAATAATGCTTCCACTGCACCAATGCACTACTGACTTTGCAAGGACACAAAAATACAGAAACCACAGATTTTATGAGGAACAGAACAAGTATGAGGGGAAAAATCTGCAACATTTTTACAAATGGTGGTGGGTAGGGAATTCAGGCTCTTGCCACCTGGGCCCAAGGTACAGGGTTCAAGCCTTATTCTTTACCCACCACCATGTAGCACCTGGGGCATTTCACACACACACACACACACACACACACACACACACACACACACACACACACACCCTACCTGGGACAGGTCTGTTCATTGCAGCACTAAATCCTTCCACAGCTTTGTTCGTTGGAGCATTGCAAAGCCCGCGAGATGTCCTTCCCCGACGAGACTCCCAGCCTGCCGATGTTGCAGTCCAAGTCCGATCTCTTTCCAGTGACAGTCTATGGAGTTACAACTGCATAGACTTCTGGGATCTCGCACTTGAATGCTTCTTAATCTGGACTGCTGCTGAGACAGTCTGTGCATGCTCCAGACTGTCTCAGCAGCAGTCTGGATATCGGAAATGCTGCTAGTGTGCATGCACGAAGGTCCGCTACTTGCGATCATTTTTTTATTTTCTTTCTTTTTATTTTATTTTATTTTATTTTATTTCTTTTTTTACAGCTGGGCAGGCTGCAGTCCGGCAGTCCAATAGCACAGGCCACCCCAGGATGGAGACGGGATATGCTATGGAGTCAGCAGCAGCCTTTAGGAACTGAGGTGGGAGGTTATCGGCAGATGGGGAACAGGGTTTGAGTTTGAGAAGAAGTTTCTTTATGTAGCTGGTAGGAACCGAGTGTAGTGAGAATAGGCATTTTTGTAGTAGGGGTAAGAAGAGGACTGGATGATTGTTTTGGTTGGAGGTCTGCATAAGTTTACTGATGGTATCAGTGAAGTATGAATTAAAAATGGATGCGGTTTCTTGGGCTGTGTTATTGGGGCAGGGGTTGGGGGTTGATGTATTCCCTGATGGAGGATTTGCTTGATAGTGGTCCAGAATTTCTTGAGGTTTTTGGGTTCAGTAGATTGGGATGTGAGGTAGAAGTTCTTTTTATTGATGTTTGTGTTTTTTTTGGTCAAATTGTGGAGCTCTCTGTAGTTTTGGTAGTGAGTGGGAGATTTGGTCTTTGCCCAGAATTTCCAGGCACAATGTCTGTGTTGTATAAGGAACTGAGTACAGCTAGTAACCTATGGAGAGCATTGACATTTGACCCTGACTGTTTTGGGATGGGCAATAGAGTCTACTGTGTTTAGGAAGATGGAGCTGAATTGTAGAACAGTGTCATCAAGGGGCAGGGATGAGCAGAAGGACCAGTCAATAGCAGAAAGAGGGAGAGAGAGTGGGATTGAATGTGTCAGTGCTGAAGTTAGTAAGCTTTTGGCATTCTTTAAATTCATGTGGTCTAGAGAGGTGGGGGGAGAATCTTTGGATGCATACAGGAGAGTGATCACTAAGGGAGTTTGGTAGGGATTCTGGGTGGTGATAGAGATTGGGGTAGGAGACCAAAATCCAGTCAAGTATGGAGGAAGTATTTGTAGGTTTATGATGAAAGGTTGGAGAAGAGATTAATTGCTTCTAACTTGAGAATATCTGCCTGAATATTTCATCCATAAATCTTCAAAGTCTACTTATTAGTTTTCACTCGTGTTCAGTGGTGCCCTGTGTAGCCACAGACACCTTGAGTCAACATTTTCTATGTAAAAGCACCATTGCAGTTTCACCAATACCTAGTTGCACACAGGACAACTTGTTTGCGGTGACAAGCGCTGCCCCCCAGTTCTAAACTGGATACTCCTGACATTACTTTATATTCTCACTCCAACTGTCTAATCAATAAAAAATGGTCTTTTGCCATGAATATGAACTTTACCACTATCTGCATTACTAGCTTGGTGGATATGGCCATCCTGAGGCAATGTAGAAACTGCCTCATGTTTAGTGACAACCAGTTAAGTCTCAAACTGATATGGTATGCGACAGCTGTATTTACACAATGTTACTGGAGGTAAAGCTGTCACATAAAATCACTCCTAATGTCAGTAAGGTTGTCAGTAGTACACATGCTGCACCCATCACACACAAGTTAAAGCAGACACATAGACCACATATGGTAAGGCACTTAAAAGTAACCTTCCTAAACCCCAAAGACATCCTAGACAAAGTACACATAAATACCCACAGCAGCCCCAAATGCACTCTTTCAAAGCAACACTCACATCAACACTTACAGCTTCATCTTATGGAGCCTCTACTTCTTAGCCCGTAAGGCAAGCCACCAAACATCCACCATTCTGGTCACAAGAGACTCTATTGTGAGACACATTGATGTCATTTTCACCAGGCTGAGTATGGAGAAAACGTCACGGTCAGTTGCTTATCAGGGTCCTGGATCCACCACATTACACATGTACTCAGATCACTGGACCAAGAGTAGCAGTATGGCTCAGTCATAGTCCATGTGGATGCAAATGACCTGAGACATGAGTTTGCATGTAAGTGTATTTATGTGTATCTAAGAGTGTGTTTGTGTGTGTCTATGTGTATATGTATGTGTGTTTATGTGAGTATACATAGATAAATATACACACACATTATATCATCATGTGTCTACAGTGGTGAGGAAATTATTCTATGTTGCCCAACTTATAAACAAAGGTATGGCATCTAAGTCCAAGGAAGTCATTGTTCCACTGTATTGTTCTACAGTATTCGGCATTCATCAGACCTAGCATTGAGTACAATGCCCCCTTTGATGTGCACCAGGCATATCCAACAACTGGAACGTCCATAGACATTTCTCACTAAAAGAATACAGAGCATAAGTAATATGTCCTATGCAGACTGCCTCAAGGCCCTATCCCTGTATTCTGTTTCCTACAGGCTTTTGAGAGGAGATCTATGCCTGGCATACAGGGCATTGTCAGACCCCATTCTGAAGGACCTCCTGCATATCCACACCCAAGACCATGGTTTAGCTGTCAGTTATGAGATCCTTGGACTGGTTCCGGTTGTTCCCATGGTGCCGTGTACGGCTCTCAGGGCCATGGCAGTTTAAAGACCTCTCTCGGCTACTATTTTGGGTGGTGGCTCATTGAAGCAGGGTGTGACCCCAGTTCTGAAGTTGTCTTTCTCTGTTCCAGGCTCCCATCTGTCTTTCGAGCAGGCCTGCCTTCCAGATTATGGAGAGAGCTTTAGCCTCTGCAGGCTCCTAACTGGTTCCATCCTCATCAGAGTGCCATATTTTTGTTTCCTCTAGTTCGCACCTGTCACATCTGCTACGTCAGGACAGTGAGCACAAGAGCTGCAAGACACCCTGGTTCAGGGTCCCCCCTCTTTGAAGTCCTCCTCAGAACCTCCCACTGAGGAGCCACCTGGTAAGAGGACATGCAAGAGGAAGCACCAAGATTCTCCAGAAGAATCTTTCAGTGAAGACACAGATTACAATGAAGGGGAAGGGTCCCCACGGTCACCCCCTAATGATGTCTCCTTCAGAGACATCCTAGAAATATTGAAACAGAGGGGTGATTGGAAGCCTTCAAACCCATCCTCTGAAAAATCTGTGTTCTTGCAAGCTTTTCTTGCCCACCCTTCTACTTCCTGGGTGACCCCACCCGCTGATGACGTAGTTAAGTTAATCGTTCAGTGACTCCTGAATCCATAGAGCCTATTCCCCGGACACCAGACAAGATTATTTCAGCCCCAAAAGATCAGCCCCATTGGTCTAAAGGTCTAGCAGTGGATGCCATGGTGGTGGCGGTGGCCACCAAAAAGGAACTCACTGATGAGAGTTCAACTATCCATCCTCCCAACAGAGAGTCTCGGATGATGGATAGGTTTGGGAAGCGGGTTTTTGCTTTAACAACCTTCGCTATTCGGTCCTTGAATTTCTTGCCACACTTTACCATTCTCCAAAGGGATCTGATAACTGAGCTTTCAGACACCCTTGCAGGAGCAGTATCTGACGAGGTCTGAGATAAGGTTGCCTCTCAGCTTGCCACCCTTGAGTCGATCACAAATTCGTCCATGCAGCTTATTGCTCATGCAGCTGAAGGGACGTCTAGAGCAGCAGGTACAGGTGTTGCCATCAGGTGTCATGCATGGATGCACTTGTGTAATTTCACTGGACCCTTGAAGTCTTCCTTCATCAGTGCTTCTGTTGATGGTACTTCCTTGTTTGGCCCAAAAGTCAGAGACACACTAGCCAGGTGCGAAAAAGATGGAAAGACCCTTTCTGCTGTAGTCATTTGTTTTTCCACTGCACAACGACCTTACTCTAGGAATCCGAGGAGTAGGAAAAGGTGGTTCAAGACCCAAGGGCCTTTTTGGGACAAACATGGTAACTATTCCTCCCAGGGCAGAGGGAGGAATTTTTTTGGAAGACACCCCACCCCCCGTGCCAGAGGGGGCCCATGTAACCAGGGCTCCAGAGATTCCTTTCCTAACAACCCTATCAGCGCTGCTGAATGGAGGCCCGATTGCTTACCTCTCGAAACAGTTGGGGGAAGATTCTCTCTGCACCATTCAGCCTGACTTTCAATAACCTGGACACCTGGGTGCAGAAAATAATTACCAGAGGTTACCACATTTCCTTCAATCTTTTCCCAAAAATCCCAAAAGTGAATCCCCGATATTCCACCCAGTCAGAGGGACCTACAGCATAAGAAATCCAAAAGCTGCTCCAAAAAAGAGTCATCCAAATCGTCACACCAGACCAAATAGGATCCGGATTCTACTCAAGATACTTTTTAGTGTCAAAAAAGACAGGGGACTGGAGACCAATTTTGCAACTCAGCCTATTAAACAAATTTGTACAACAGTCAAAATTCTGGATGGTCACAGTTCAGTCAATCCTTCCATTTTTAAAGAAGGACGATTGGATGTGGTTTGTAGAGCTTCAGAACGGGTATTACCACATAAAAATGGACAAACGGTCCAAAAGATATCTCTGTTTCCAGCTAGGCGACAGTCAAAACCAATTCTGAGCACTGCTTTTTGGTCTCACCACAGATGCCAAGGCATTTACCAAATGCATGCCAGTCCTAGCAGCTCATTTGAGATTGCAGGAATTCTGGCTATTTCCATATCTAGATGACTGGCTCCTCATTGTTCCCTCCAGGCATCTGCTGTTTTACACCATATACTTTGCTCTACATCTTGCCAAAACACTAGGCATTTCAGTCAACAAAGAAAAGTCACAACTGACTCCCACGCAGAATCTAGAATTCTTCGAAGCAAGGTTAAATACAGTATCCTGTATAGTCTCCCATTCCTCTCCACAGACTGTTGAAACTAAGATTGCATCTTCAAGTAATCATTTCTCAAAACAAAATTCCTGCTTGTTTGGTAGTACAAGCTCTGGAAACCATGGCAGCAATGATAACATATGTTCCCCTAGTGAGGTATCACAAGAGGCTGCTTCAGTGGCTCTTGGAGTCACAGTGGTCACTTCTAATGCACCTCATGTCCTACCCAGTCATGATAACAAATCGCTGAAAAAAGGGTTTATCTTGGTGGGTGAAGCCAGAAGAGATTCTATGGGGCCATCCCTTTTCCCCCTCTCAGTCCAAGGCCGTAGTGACCAATGGACACTTCCCAGATAGGGTGGGGAGGCATTTTCTGGAAAAGACTGTTCAAGGCACTTGGTCCCAGCAAGATGCCAATTTACGCATCAACCTCATAGAATTTAGGGCACTGCTTTTAGCATTACAAGCATTCCAGGCTGTCCTCCCTTTGGGACAATTGCATTCCAGTCAGACAGCATGTCCGTAGTCTAGTATATCAACAAACAGGGGGAACCATGTCCTACCCTCTATGTTGGGAAGCTCTAAGAATTTGGCAGTGGGCAATCGCTTCCAACCACTTTCTGAAAGCAACACATATCCTGGGGAACTCCAACATGATTGCAGACAAACTGAGCAGATATATCCTCCTGCCTCACGAGTGGTCTTTCAATCCCAGCGTAGGGACAAAGATCTTTCGTCAGTGGGGTCAGCCTTGCTGTGACCTATTCACTTCTCCCATAAACCACAAATGCAGCAGCTACTTTGCCCTTACCCTCCTTCACAGGGAGTCCACGAGAAATGCACTTCTTCTCGATTGACCCTTGGGACTCTGATATGCCTTCCCCCAATTGCTTTGATCCCCAAGTTTTTGAGGAAAGCTCAATGGTTGAGAAGCAAGGTGATTCTCATTGTACCTTACTAACCCCATCAAGTCTGGTTCCCCTTTCTTTGGCCTCATCTGGTTTACCGCCCATTGACTCTGGACACAGCTCCGGACCTACTGTCTTACCCTCAGGGTTTGGTGCATCGCAATCTTCAAAATCTCAAGCTGACGGCTTGGTTTCTCCAATTCCAGTAATTGCTAGGCAGAATAACTTGTCCTGTACAGTGCAAAAGATACTTCTGGCTTCCCATAAACTATCCACCAGGAAGCTTTATCTAAACAAATGGAAAAGATTTTCACCTTGGGCATGTACAAACCGCATAGATCCTTTCTTGTCATCAGGTGATAAGGTCCCGGACTATTTATCTACCTTATTTGAAATGGGGGCCTCTACAGCTACAATTAAGGTTCATTTGGCTGCCATTTCAAATTTTCGTAACAGGTTGGATGACCATTCCTTGATGTCTCATTGTCTATGCAAAATTTTTCTTAAAGGCGCTCTGTATTTAAAACCCATTTTTCAAAGACCCTGTAGAGCCATGGAATTTGAACTTAGTCTTAAAATGTCTGGTTTGACAGCCCTTTGAGCTAGCACCTACTAGTGATCTCAAGTTTTTATCTTGGATGACGTTCTTTCTAGGAGCTATCACGTCTGCTAGGAGAATTTCAGAGTTACAGGCTTTATGTGTGAATCATCCCTATATCATTTTTTACAAAGAAAGAGGATCACTCAGAACCAATCCCACCTTCCTTCCCAAGGTGGTATCAGAGTCTAATATCAACCAGTCCATAGACTCATAGAGTTTCCAGTTTTCTTCCCAGTGTCTGGAGGCTTACTATATCTCTATTGATCATCTCCATCATAATTCTTTCCATGGCTTTACATATAAGACTAGTGAGGGTTATGTGTCTGTAGTTTCCAGGGTCTGTAGATGGCTCACCTTTGTGCAGAGGGATGACTGTTGCCTTTCTCCATTTATGAAACATAAAGCGTGTTAAATAGTAATTCCAGAGGCCATGATAGGTCATGTTTCATGCTATTTAGAAGGCATCCTGTGATATTGTCTGGACCCATTGATGCACTGTTCTTGGTCCTAGAGAGAGCATTAGGGGCCTGTTCCCCAGTGATACTAGGGGGGTTATGTTTGATGATATTTCCTGAGGGAAGGTTGAGGGGGAGAAAGGAGTAAAGTTGGAGCTGAACTTATCAGCCAGGAGGTTTGCTATATATTTTAGTTCAGCGTAGGTGGCTGCATTTACAATGAGCTCTGCACACAATTGTGTATTGCCTCTGAGGCTGCAGGCATAGCTAAATAACGCTTTGTGGTTGTCCTTGGCCTGGGAGGCCAAACTTATCTCAAATTTGGCTTTGGTAGACTTTATTTGTCTGAGTTGTTTGTTTCATCGGCTGAGAGTGCTTTTATCCTGCTGGGTGCTGCACCTCCTAATTTTTGCCATGATTTTCTTCCTCCTGTTATACAGCTGATTTATTTTTTGATTCAGCCAGGGTGGCTTGTTTGAGTTAGTCCTGTACTTCTTCCTAGTGGGTACAGCTGCCTATATGCAGCTATTAACATGCTTGTACATGGTTTCTGAAATCAGTTCTGCATAGGCAGAAGTATTCTCAGGGTTTATGGGGCTTGAAATTCTGCCAGGTTCTTACCTAATAGCCAGAGGTTAGCCTTAGAATAGCACAATAAATCAACAGCAAAGACAAACAAGAGGAAATGCACTTTTACTGTTTTAAGTGCCATAGGTACCAGACTAAGGGTAAATTTCCAATACTCCATCCACTGATCGAAGTTACATTTGAACTGCATTCAGAAAAAAACTCTGCTTCACATGGATGGGACGCCTGCCTAATATAAAGATGTAGGTGTTGAAAAAGGAGATCAAATAAAGCAAGGTATGGTGAAATGTCTGTTCTTAAAAGCAAGTAATGGCTAAAAAGACTGCCAAGGGGCTGATGGGTACAGAGCAAGAAGGGAAGGGGAAGTAGAAGTAGGGCAAGTTATCAATGAAATATACTGAGGTTAAAGTGTCTTATGAGAGAGTTCATCAAATGGTCTGAAATAGATGTTTTTATCTGTCTACCTCTGTATCTTCTGTCTACCTATTAATTTATTTCCCAAGTCAGTGATTCTTACTGTAGACTGGCTTGGCAGTTATTTAAATATGTGGTGGAAGTTTTCCCCATTGCTTATTCTGCTTCACTTGCATGTTTCTAAACTCGCTATGTTTCATTAGGAAATTTTGTTTGGACAGGTGGGATTTCTTTTGCACTTTATGCTCCCTTAAAAGGTATCCTTTCTCTGTGCAATTT
This sequence comes from Protopterus annectens, assembly GCF_019279795.1. NCBI lineage: Eukaryota > Metazoa > Chordata > Ceratodontiformes > Protopteridae > Protopterus > Protopterus annectens. The sequence goes on along the minus strand of NC_056732.1, from coordinate 372,792,419 downwards.
TGTACAGATTGTGTATTTGTGTGTGTGTGTGTGTGTGTGTGTGTGTGTGTGTGTGTGTGTGTGTGTATCTCTCTCTTTCTCTGTGTGTGTGTGTGTGTGTGTGTATATATATATATATATATATATATATATATATATATATATATAGATATATTCAGTAGGTCAAGCAAAGTGAAATATTATGTTCAAATATTGCTTTAAATGTATGATAGTAATGAAGCACCATTTACATTGAATCTGTCTTTTTTCTGTCCGTAAAACTTATTTCTATGTATTTTATTCACACCCACATGGACAATGACAGATTCATACTTGTACTTGTTGTGGAGTGACCTGAGTGCATGTGTTATGTGTTGGATTCTGGCACCTGATAGACAGCTGACTGTTACCTTCTCCTTATTCAACCTAGTGAGTGGGACATCTGTGTGCCTCACTGTTGAGTCACCTGTGATTAGTGTATTGGGCAAGGTGTTTAGCCTTAGGGATTTAGGTTGATGTGCACACTGTGGAGGTGAGCTGTGTGTCCTGTGGTCTGTGCTGTGTTGTGGTGGTCAAGTGCATTTCTGTCTTGGATGTCTCTGCTATTTGGTTAAATTTCTGTTGAGAGCCTTTGTGAAGGTAAGTGTGTGGTTTGTGTTTTTATGTGAGAGCTGTGATAGTGAGTGTTCTGGAGGACTATATGTTGCATGGGGTGTGGTGCATGTGTTGACCTTCTGCTCTTGACCAGCTAGTCTGGTCTTGGCTGGAGAGTGCATAGCTTCCAATGTGGTGATATAAGTGCATCTCTCACAAGTCTGAGTGTTGGGAGGTAAGAAGAGAGGGTTGTCTGTGTACATGAGGCAGTTGCTACATTGCCTCAGGATGCCCAAGTTCACCAGGTTCATAGGAGAAAGCACAGGGAACTGCCCTTTAATCATGCCAGGTTGAGTGGTCATAACTAAGTACTGGAGCTATTTCCATGAAGAACGACTAGTACTAATGGTACAAGCAAATTTTAGGTCTTTTAATTTGGTAGTTCTGATGTTGTTTGTTTTGTGGAAGTGCAAAAGATTAATCAAAACAGGGTCCAGTGATGCCTTGTATGGCAGGTAGAGATCACCTGTCATAAGTCTGTATGATACCGAGTAACATTCAGGACTTTGAGGTGATCAGCATAGGATATTGTGTTTACTCCCTGTGCTCTTTTTGTAAGTAACCTTTGTGGGTGTTCCAGTTGTTGCATGTGTCTGGACAGGTACATAATTAAGGGGGCATTATACTTTATAATGGGTCTGGTAAGAGTAAGTACAGTGGTATGCTGTTGGTAAAAGGCTAGGTTACTATTTACATGAGTTTCAAAATCCATGACTAGTGAATCAACTTTTAGGGGTGTTTTATTGATGGTGTATCCAGGGTGGCAGACTTCGCAAAAGGTACTACATGCATTTCTTGGTAATGAGTTTTAAGGCCTGTCTTTGGCACCAAGCGTTTGTCTGTATTAGACCTTTCTGAAAGATGTTCACATCTTGGGGAGGGTTCAATGACTGTTCCCAGTTTGCAGTCACCTGTGAACTTAGTTAGAGGCCTTTGATTTTGACATCCGAGAAGTAGATGCCAAAGAAGTGGGCCTAGCACAAAGCCCTGCAGGACTCCACTGGTGACCAGTGTCTTTGTGGAGGTGGCCTCACCTTTTCTAAACTATCAGTGAGCCAGCTAGCTATCCAGCATGTTATAAAGGGGTTTATACCTAGTTCTGTAAGTTTGTTGACAATGCTGAAGTGGGTTATTATATCAAATGTTTTAGCCAGCTCTAAGTAGGTATTATGCACCCTTTTCCTCTCATCCATTGTCTTAGTGACCTTTTCAAAGAAGTGCACCAGATTCAATAAACATGACCTTCCTTTGACAGAACCAGACTGTGATGGATCCAGTGTCCGGAGGTCTTGTATGTCCTTGTTGACAGTTTCCATGATAATTCCTTCCATGGCTTTGCAAAAAAGACTAGTCAGACTACTGGTTCTGTAGTTTCCAGGATTTGTTGAAGGTACTCCCTTATGGAGGGGGATGACCATCACAGTCCTTCATTTATGTGGCACAAAGCCTGTTTTATGACTATAGTTAAATAACTATGCCATGGATCCTGATTACTTATATTTTTGACTACTCAGAAGGCATACTGGGAAATTATCACTGCCAACTAAGGCCATATTCCTGGCTTCAGTGAGAGCAGCCAGTACATGCTCCCTATTTATAGTTGTAAGGGTTATGTTTGAGGGTCATTTTGGGGGAAGATTGGGGTTGAGAGGGGGTAAAATTGGAGTTGAATTAGGTTTACTTTATTGTCAGGCTTAGTGAATTTGGCACCATTAACCACCAGTTCAGCACATTGCTGTCCTTCAGGTTTCCGATATAGCTGTAGAAAGCCTTAGTTATCCTTCACCTGGGAGGATATCTTAACCTCAGAGTTGGCATTGCTTGACCTAATTAGCCCTCATAGTTACTATTTGCACTTTAATGAGAGAGTTGTTATCTTAATGGGAATTACCCTTCCTGATTTTTGCCATAATTCCTTTTGGTGTATATTCTGTTTAATTTGGGATGCCACCAGGGCAGTTTGTTTCTGGGGCTAGTCTTGGGCTTATTTCTGTTAAGTACAGTAGCCTCTATGCAGCCATTGGCATGGTTGTACAGTTTCTGAAAGCACTTCAGCATAGGCTACACTGTTCTTAGGGTTTGGAGGAGAATTAGCTTTTGACAAACCATCAGTTAATAAGAGGTAATTTGCCTTGGAATAGTTCTTAATTTATTGGTTTTAATGGGATTACAGAGTTGATTTTGATTTTGAAGGCAACAGCTTTATTGTCAGACTTTACCAGGGTGGACAAGACCTTGGGGGGGGGGTGCAACATTCTCCCATATTTGTGAGCATGAGGTCCAGTATTTTGGAGCCTCTAAAGACTGTATTCAGTATTGGTTAACTCTCTGTGCCTGTAACTGAAGTGTGTAAGATTCCCAGTGTATAGAGGGGTAATAAAAGTCTCTCTAGGTCGAAGTATGCATTGTGAGCTTTTTGAGACATAGAGGGTGACCTACAGCTGGCTACAATATTGTACAGGATTTTATCTATAGGGATCTGCATATGGAGGAAATTCAGCACATCATTCTGTCTAACCACCCAAGGGGTAGGCTTCTTATTGGTGTATACTGAAACATCTCCACCTTCAGCCCTTGTCTGTGCAGCTACTTGTCTAAGAGTGTGTAAGCCATTGAATGTTTGCACTGACAGGGTACTCTCTGCCTCTTTAAACAATGCCTCCATAGTGAGTTATTGTATCAAATGCCTTGGTCAGGTGAATATAGGCAGTGTGCACTATTTTGCCCAGATTCCATTGCCATGGTGACCTTCTCGAAAAAGTCCACCAGGTTGAGTAGACATAAACTTCCCTTTACAAAATCAAACTTGGTTGGATCCAGTGTTTGAAGACTTCCTATATCATGATTTTTCATTTCCAAGATATTTTTTTCCTGGCATTGCATATGACTAGTCAAGCACCACAGAGCAGTGAAAAAATGGAGATGAGTTGCCAGCCAGTACATTTGCTATACCCTTCTGGCTCTCTTTAGGCGACTCCATTTGCAATTAGTTTAGTACATTTTATATACTGCCTTAGAGGTTGCAGATATAGCTAAAGAAAGTCTTGTGGTTTCCCTAGCTTGTGAGGCTATTATATCTCACAACCTCTAAAGTGTAAGACGTGTGGACAAATACAAGTATAATGGGAGGATAAAGACCAAAAATCAGGGACAAATGTTAAATATTGCTTTTATAAATTTAGAAGGTGCTAGAACAGCAGGTTTTGCAATTGGCATGCATTTTCTGAAGGATATGAAGTCTGAAATTCAAATGTGTGTTATTATTTAGTGTCTTTAGTCTTTGATTTGCTGGGAATCCACAAATTATATGAGGACCAGACCAAAAATTTAAGACAAAAATCTAGACATTCTGAGGAAATCTGGATAGTTGAGAGGCATGCTAATTTTATGTCAAATTTTGCTTTGGTAGACTTGATTTTCCCTCTCAGTTGTTTGCGTAGATTAATGAGAGCATTTCTGTCCTGCTGGGACTTGCATTTCCTAACTTTTGCCATGATCGTCTTCCTTTTGTTATGCAACCGATTTGTTAGGATTCCACCACGGTGGCTTGTTTTCTGATTATGTTCTGAGCTGATTCTTTATAGGCACTGCTCTCTGTCTACATTTATTTCACATGATTGTACCGAATTTTTCTGAACAACTCCACATAGGCAGCTCTGTTATCAGGAATTGGGGGGGGGGGGGCTTGAGATTTTTCCAGGTAATCCATTAATAATAGCGAGTTTGCCTTGGAAACATTTCTAACTGCAATGGGGTTAGCCGACAGCATGGTTTTATTTTTATTTTGCAGGAAGCAGCTTTATGATCTGACCTTTGGGGAGGGTGCAGTATTATTCTATGTTTATGTGGAGGAAGTCCAGTATGTCTGTGCCCTTAGAAGGTGTGTGTACTATCTGATCCAGGGTGGTCATGTTTATAAAGGTGAGGAATCCTGAGCCTGCACATTTGAGGTCATGTATGATTTACAGTTAATGGTGGGGTAGTTAAAGTCACCCATGAATATGGTATTGGGTTGAATGGTGAGTGTTGCTATTACATGTAAGTATGAGTTGTGGGTTTCCTGGGTCTTGCAGGGGCCCTATAACAAGGGTAAGGGATGAGATTTTGCCTATACTAATTTGGACACAGGGACACTCAAGTGCATCATCTTGTTTGACCAGCCTTGAAGTGAGCTTGTTTTTTATGTAGGTAAAGATACCTCCACCTTTAGTCCTTGCCTGCACATTAGCTGGTCTAAATGTGGGGAAGGCACTGTAGCCCTGCACTGCCAGGGTGGAGTTTGAATTTGCTTTAAAACCATGTCTCAGTAACAGCACATATGTCTGGATTCTCCAGGGTGAAGAGAGCTTGGAATATGTGGAGTTTCTTGTTAAGACTCGTGGCATTGAGCAATAACACCTTTAGATTGCCTTTGGTTGGTTTTGCTATGTTGAAAGTTTTGTCAGTTTGGCATTGCCTACAAAAGGCACTATAGGGAGTACAGTGTCTTAGATAATATTCAAAAGCCAAGAAAGAATAGGTGCTGATAATTACTGGCAAAACAATATGATCTGTCAACCATGTCCTTCCATGCTGATAAATAATGCACCCCTTAGAATGACACCAGGAACTAAGTCAGTCATTACATCCTAACCAGTGAAAAACTGAAATATTTGTGGTTTTCATGTGTGAAATTTGTATGCAGAACTCCATGGATAAGCTATTATGCATTCACAACTGTGAATATATAACTGTAGTCTATGTATGATAATAATGCAATTAGTTATAATTTTGTAAGTCTCTTCTTTATAGTCTTACTGTCTCATAGGCATTTTCCAGATGCTCCTGGTTTCACCCTCCCATTACTTGTACACTGATGGAGGGTGGGTGAAGGCAGACATTTGGAAATGCATAGAGATATAACCAGTGAAGCACTTCCATACTGGCTCCCCTCAACTCAGGGACCAATGTACTTCATGCTGATGAAATCTTTATGAAGGTGAAAGTGCTCAATAAACTCTTTTTCAACTTGTCCATGTTTTTATTGAGTTGAGGGGAGCCATTACCAAAGTGTTTCACTGGTTATAGTTGTTTCTACACACTTCAACGTACGTGGTACGTACACAGAGATAATGTGTTTTGTGATGACAATGCAGGTCATGAACCAGGATCTGTTTTTGCTCAGACTACATTCTAGGAATCGCCGTTTTTGCTGGGCATCACCCTCGTCATGAATTTCTTTTGCTTACTTTCCAGCAAATATGTTGTGTACTACACAAAGACCATACCATTGCTTAGCAATGATACTTTACCCGTAGGTGGTCTAGACACAGAGCAATGATTTCCAAGCAGCTACATTGTGTCCTCCCAGTTAGTAGGAGAGCGACACATGTCAAATCTAAGCTTATAGGTTCATAGTTAAGTACTAGGCTAGCTGCTCATGGAGGCTATTTTAATGCTAGCCAGTTTCCCTTTTTGTATTAGAAATAGCCTATCCCATTTGGTTACAGATTGGTCTTACCTGTCCCACAGTTGATAATTATATATTACTTCTAATGAGAATGACTGGGATTATACCATAGATAATTTGAGGAGACTCGTGTATAGAATAAAGCATTTAGGAGCTGCATCTGTCCATTATTAGTGGAGGGGGCAATCCTGGGGCAAATTTTCTGTTTCCCATCCATAGACCTAAGATGCACATGGAAATGGAAAGGGATGAACTTTGTTTTATATGGATTGGGAGTCTGTTACATAGCAGCAGTATCCTTTGCGAAATATGAAGGTTAGATCCCTAGACTTGCTATTTCTGTGGCCATGTGATTTACTGATGTGCAGTAAGTCAATCAGTAATTGATCAGAGGATGTCTTCTGTGCCAGGCACAGGTCACGTCTTAGCAGTCTGTAGGATGCCAAGTATAGTGACAGGGCTTCAGTCGGTTCATGCTAGGGCATGGTGTTTAGGCCTTGTATCCTTTTAGTAAAGTATCTTTGTGGGTTTTTCAGTTGTTGCATGTGTCTGAACAGATACATGCCAAAGGGGGCATGCTAATATATGCAGTGACTGGCCCAATGAGGACTGAGTAAAGGGGGTCAATGACATTCTTAGATCTAGAGCTGTTTATAATCTGTGCAATGTAGAAGGACTGGCTTACAATAGTAGACACATATTAGTCAAAAGTTAGGTCACTGTCCACATAAGTTCCCAAATCCTGAACAACTGGGTCAAGTCTTAGGAGGCTTATTGCCTTGGGTAGATGACTTCCCAAAAGATACTTTATGCATTTTTTGGCATTAAGTTTCAGGCCATGATTTTGACACCGGTTGTTTAAGACAAACCTTTCTGCAGTATTTTATTTATTTATTTAACGATTGTTTACCGGGATAGTCCGACTGGGTTGATAGCCCATTTTCAGCGGAGGCCCGGGGAGAAAAGCGCCACAAAAAGTACAAACAGTAAAGTACAAAAAAAAGAGAATACATTGAGATACAGATAAAACAGTACATGAGCACATATTTGTTACATGTAGTAAACTATTACAATCTAAGGAGAAGACAGGAAATATTTAAATTGTGCAAAAATTATCTGCATGTAGTAAATTATTACAATCTAGTAAAGGCAAAAATTATATACTTATTTTACAGTCTAAATGTTCCACTGATACACTACAAACAGATATAAACTGCTGCCAATATGACTGCTCATAAGAGCAGGTGAAAGGTGAGTGTCATACAGGGAGAAAGTAATTTATGGGTAAACAGTGTGCGTATACTCTAGCCGAGCACTGCCAAGAGCACTGCCAGTTGTTGGTTAGGTCAATCCTAAGAAGTTGTTTGAACATTGTGGAGTTGGTAGTGTCAAGGATGTTTTTGAGGGATGGCGTTCCAGACTTTGGAAATGTAATTAGAATAAAGGGCATCCCCAAAGCTGTTATAAGATTTAGAGACTGAAAGAAGGGATTTATCTGTGAATCTTGGGGTTCTAAGGTTAGAGTATGGCTGGATGAAGTTTTGAAGTGCAGGACAGCTTTCTGGTTTGGTAATGATATTATGGGCAGTGGATATTTGATGGAAATGAAGGAGATTGGGTAGTTCAAGCCAGTTTGAGATGGTGGAGTGCTGCACAGTGGTGGGACTTATTTGGAGAATTTGTGGAATACTTGGCTATTTTATTATAGCATCCCTCCATCCTAGCTAAGTCAGATTTTCTCATGTTAATAAAGATTGGTGAGGCGTATAACAAGGTGGAGAGAAGATGGGTTCTAGCGATAGCCTATCTGGTGGGATTGGTATGGAATTGTTTGGACCTGTAGAGAGTGCCAAGCTTGATATTGGTTTTCTTGATAACTTCTGAGATAAGTTTGTCAAATTTAAGATTACTATCAATAGTGACACCTAAAACTTTTGTATGAGATGTGAGTTCTGTTTTGGTGTTATTAGCTGAGAAGATAGCAAAGGGTGCTGTTTGATTTTCATTAGAGAAAAGAATGAGTTTAGTTTTCTTGGGATTTAATATAAGTTGTTGGCTGGAGAGGTAGGATTCTATTTCTGTGAAGGATTTTTGTGTTTTTTCTTGTAGCTGGGACAGTGAGGGAGCAGCACATATTAGAGTTGAATCATCTGAATATTGAATAGAAATTGCCAGGTTGGTGGCAGTATGCAGATTTTTGGTAAAGATTGTAAAGAGCAGTGGGCCTAAGACTGAACTTTGAGGGATCCCTACTAATACTGGGAGGTGGGAAGATAGGTCATAGGTCATTTGACTGCTTGGTGACATTCTGTGAGGTAGCTTTGAATCCAAGATAGTACGGAGTGGGATAGGTTAAGTGAGGCAAGTTCATTTAACAGTTTTTGGTGTGATACCATGTCGAATGCCTTGGCCATGTCTAAAAAGATAGATGCTACTGGTTGGCTATTGTTTTTTAGGTGATTAATAGCATCCCTGAAACTAAGGAGGGCAGTAGTTGTACTATGGTTAGGCCTGAAACCATGCTGGGAGTTAGTTAGAAGTTTGTGATTAGTTAGATAGCCCATAAACTGAGTGTGGATACATTTTTCTAGGATTTTTGACAGGAGAGATAGAATAGCTATTGGTCTATAGTTTGTGAATTCGGTTGATACACCACCCTTGTGCAGAGGGATGATGTATGAGGTTTCCAAAATTTGAGAACATAGTGTTCTTTGACTGATCTATTAATTAATATAGAAACTGGATAGAGTATGGAATTAGCAGCTAACTTGAGGTATGAGTTTGGTAGCTGGTCAGTAGCAAGGGTTGTGGGTTTTAATTTATGCAGTAGTTTTCTTATGGTGGATGTTTGGATGGATGCAAAGGAAAAGGCAGTGGAATTGCTAGGGGTGAGGATGTGGGTTGAGTGATTTAGGAGGGATAGGATGGAGTTAGTAAAGAAAGAGTTAAACTGGGTGGCCAAAGAATCTGTGGTATTGGAAATGGTGGGAGGAGGAGCTGAGGACTGTCCTAGCTGAAGGCTTTTTTATACTACTACAGAATTTTTGAGGATTGTTATGATGGGTGCTTTGAATTTGAGAAGAGTAGGTTCTTTTATCCTTTTTGATTTGGGTTTTGGCTTTGTTTCTTAGGTAACTATAGGTGTCAAGATAGTTTTGGGTTTTCTTGATGTGATATAGGGTCCAGGACGTATCTCTATCGTTGAGTAGTTGTTTGGTTTCATTAGACAGACATGAGGTATAATTAGCCTTGACCCAGATTTTTCTAATTGGGTCTAGAGTATTTAGAACTTCAGGGAACTTTGTATTGAAATATTCTACAGCAGAGTCAAGGTTTAGTTGAGATAATGGGGACCAGTCGCAGTGTTGTAGTAGAAAGTTACAGGTGGCTGTAGAAAAGTGCTTACTGCTTCTAATTTCTCTGTATATTGTAGATTTGGGGATGTTGGCTCTGTGCCTAACTAGGAAGGTGGGTAAGTGGTCACTAAAGCTGTCAGGAAGACAGCCTGAGTGCCAGACTAGCAAAGGTTTGTTAGTTAGGATCCAGTCAAGAATTGTTTTTTTGCCCCTGTGTATGTCTATTCTAGTGGTCGAGTTTATAATCTGTACGTATCCATATAGGTTGATGGATTTAGAGGGGGTGGCAGAGGAGCAGGTATGCCAGTCAGTATTAAAATCACCCATAATGATAGTCTCCTAGCTGAAACAGGTGGATGACCATGAGAATAGTTCTTCAGTGGAAGGGAGGTTATTACCAGGGGGATATAGACCGATATTATTGTTATGTGTTTGTTTGTATTAAATTACATGGCCAAGTAATTTGGGGATTCAGTGAGTGTTCGTAGCTGTTGAGGGGAGATCTATGCTTGACATACTAGAAATCATCTATGAACCTATGAACACATTTGCATAAAAAGACCCACTTTGGCCATTTAGAGAGGTGGCAACCCCACAGTGACACTACATATAACTGTGTAAAAGCAGTATATGAAGTCAGGTGACAGCACACTTACAGGAAATTTTGTATTTATCTTCTGTTGATTTGCCATGGGGGACAAGGCATAAGACAGCACAAGGTATTAAACTGGGTAAGATACTAGTTCTGTCATTGCTCTGACATTGCTACCATGTGAGTATTTTGGAATGGCAACCATAGTTTGAGTGGCATAATTTAAAACTAGTGGTTGTCAGACTGGTGATCAGTCACACATCAGGTATTACAAACTGTTAGAATGAAGACAAAAAGCCTATCCGGCATGATTTCAGTTATTTGTTTACATTTATACAATGACGGGCCCTAAACATTCACAAACGTGCATGCTGATTGGCCAGCCCAATCAGCGTGCCCATTGTAAATCTGAGAATATACTAATGGAAAAAGGTTTGGTCGCCCAGACTTTTTCTTTTAATATATCCCCTGATTTTTTTTTCTTGTTCAGAGGTAGCAATGGAGAAAGAAAGATCTCCGTTGCTTTAATCTCCCAATGTTAAATTAGTTTAACATAGCGAGATAGCTTAAAAAGCAATGGAGATCTTCCTTTCTCCGTTACTTTTTTTAAAGATATCTAGCTATATTAAACTCGTTTAACATACCGAGATAGCTTAAAAAATCAACGTAGATCTTCCTTTTTTGGTTGCTTTGTTTAAAGATATCTCGCTATGGTAAACTCGTTTAACATAGCAAGATACTTAAAAAGCAACAGAAATCTTCCTTTCTCCATTGCTACCTCTGCACTGATGTACTGCATATGCACGGGAAAACGACCCTTACGCATGTTCAGTACATCAGAAATGCCCCAGGATACCTGTGGAAGGGTAGCATGGATTCATTATACAATGACATTATTTAAGAAAAGTTAAGTATTTTTTCTTAAATAAGGTTATTGTATAATAGTAATAACCCATGGCTGGGTGTGGGCAATGCTGGATTTACCCACGGTTGGTGTGGTTTGACCAAACCACACCAACTTCAGCATTACCCACACCTATCCATGGGTTATTGCTTAAATAACCACCATGGGACCAGACTCAAATGTAAACAGTTGTAAGGACAGAACAGAGAGAAAAATGCTGAAGAGCATATTCTACAAACAATGCAGTAACTCACAAAGGTGCAACATGTATACTAGGGACTGCGCTTGACTACTAGACAGAAGTCAGCAGCACAAAATAAAATAAGAAAGGAATAAATGAGCATACCTACTTATGTTTAAACTCTGCACCACTAATGCTACTACATAGGTTCATAGGTTGATACTAAGCTATCTGCCCTAGGGCATTTATAAGCCTAGCCAGAGTGTGTTTGGCTTTTGCCACCCTTTTAGATTAGTTGACTGTGCCTCTGTATAGTAGGTCACAGAAGGTAGCCCTTTTAAAGTTAGTTTACTGTACTTCTGTCAAGCAAGGACACAGAAGAGATCCCAGGGGTAAACTTACGATCTCCCATCCACTCAAGATTTCTCTTGAAGAGGGTCAGTGAGGGGCTCTGCCTAACATGGATTAGGATTTTGTTCCAGAGTGAGGGGAGCCTCTGGGATATGAATCTGTCCCTCCAGCATGTCCTATTTATTTCTGTGCTGAGGTTCAGGTCGCTAGAGCGTGTAGCTCTAAAGGATTTAGATTTCCTGAGGTGAAGCATGTCCATTAATTCTGGGTTGGACATGGCTTTATACGTCAGACACAGATCACCTCTGAGTAGGCGGTATGCAACTGAGTAGAGCTGGAGTTTCTTTAGCCGAACTGCATAGGGCATCTGTTTGAGCCCCTTGATCCTCTTGGTGAGATAATGAATGACTCAGTGAGAGCTGTTGTGAGTACAACAGAATTAGAAGCAGACAGATCATAAAATCAGGGCACTCAGCTAGTATTTATAGTATTTAGAAATCAAAACTTTACATCAGAAAATGAAAATAATTGAAGACTGTCTACTAATGTTTGAACCTTGCATCACACATGCAGTTTATAGAGCTACAAGTAAGTCAGAAAGCCACTGCATATGGCTAGTTGTTGTTGTATCTTTTGGCTTATCCTGGTTAGGGATCACCACAGCGGAACACTGCATATGGCTAGTTGTTGTTGTATCTTTCGGCTTTTCCTGGTTAGGGGTCACCACAATGGAACACTGCATATGGCTAGTTGTTGTATCTTTCAGCTTTTCCCAGTTAGGGGTCGCCACAGCGGAACACCGCATATGGCTAGTTGTTGTTGTATCTTTCGGCTTTTTCTGGTTAGGGGTCACCACAATGGAACACTGCATATGGCTAGTTGTTGTTGTATCTTTCGGCTTTTCCTGGTTAGGGGTCACCACAGCGGAACACTACATATGGCTAGTTGTTGTATCTTTCGGCTTTTCCCGGTTAGGGGTCGCCACAGCGGAACACTACATATGGCTAGTTGTTGTATCTTTCGGCTTTTCCCGGTTAGGGGTCGCCACAACGGAACACTGCATATGGCTAGTATTCAGGAAATAATAAAGCATGAAAAGAGAGGGAGAAAAGACCTGCTTCTGCTACTGTTATAACTTGCATCATTCAGATGCTTTCTGCAGAGATAGTGGCAGTCATGTCATAAAACCATTGCACTTAGCTTGCATTCAGGAATGAGCACAAAATGTGACATGAAATAGACAAAACACTGTTTATTCTTTTCGCTTTGCATTGCTCATATGCTTTCATGCAAGACAACAGCAAGCCAGGTCATTAATCTTCTAAAGGCTACTTTTGCCTGAGGATAAAAAGGCACACGCAAAACTAATGAATGACTCGGTGAGAGCTGCTGTGAGTACAGCTGAATTTGAGATGTCAGAGCTGGGACCTGCCCAGAAAGCCAGACTGAACATGTAAACAAAGACCAGAATCAAAACAAAAAAAATCCCTGGGACTGTCCCTTTAATATCCACCAGGATCACCAGTTTTCTTCCAATCGTTAATGCTTTGAACTTACATGTGGGTGATCTTGAACATGTAAGATCATTATTTTACATGTGAAAGGAATTCTTGATGTAGTCATATAAAATTGTTTGGTGAAATGGAAGAGATTCCAAGGCTTGACAGACTTCAATGAGGTATAATTCTTTTCATCTCAAAAGCAATGAGCTGTATCTCTTTTCAGTGCAAATATTCCCCAATTTTACAGCATTTTAATATTTATTTATTTATTTATTTTTATTTTACATTTGTTAACCGGGCTAGTCTGGCTGGATACATATCCATTTTCAGCAGAGGCCCGAGGAGAAAAGCTCCACTATCAGACTAAGACACTACAGTTTAGGAAGTCACTAATAAACTAACAATAAAATAATGTAATAAGGCTAAATACAAATGCATATACAGTTTTCCTGGACTAGTCTGAGTAGATGACAAACAAAGTTCAGTCAAGGGGCTGAGGAGATAAGCTCCAGTATCATAAAATACAAATTAAAGTTAAAAAAATATCACTAGTCACTAGTCATGACAACAAATCAGGTATTGGCAAAAAGCAAGAAAACGGTTATTATACAGTGTTAAATATGCAGGTTGGTAGTGTAACAGGTAATTTATGTAGTTAAAGATAAGGAAAAGGCAGAAAATAAAGTAAACAGAATGTGGAAAAAGTACAGTATCTGTTTGGTACAGGTATTATGGACTTAGTAAAGCTCGGGAGTAGCCAGTCGGAAAAGGAGAGGGGGAAACAGAGATAGTGATGAAATGCAAAAGGTAGCAGGATTATAGGAGGTCAGCTAAAAGAAGCAAGAGACAGAAAAACAGATGGTCAGAGGAGGAGTCAATCAGAAATTTGAAAAAAGAGTGATGGTACAAAAAAGGGGGCTGTGGAAGTCAGTCTAAGTTAGAACAGGAGCGCAAAAGTACACAGGAGCAGACTGGAGAGAGTAATAAGATTGCTGAGCTCAGTCGGGATTGGAGCAGGGACATAGCCAGTGAATTAGTAGGTGAGTTTTCATCTGTTTTTTGAAAAGGTGACATGAGCCTAGGGAGGTCAGTTCTGCCAAAGAGTTATAAAAGTTAACAAAAAGAGGTGCAGTTTTGCACACCGATTATTAGCTATGTAGCACACAATACACAGCAAATGCTGTGGGAAGTTCTGTGGGAAGTTTATTCCAGTAAACTATTTTCTTTAAATGTTGTTTTCAGATCTATCTCTAATTTAAATCTTTAATTTCTCATTTTTAAAGAAGGTAGGATAATACCCTGTCAAAGCAAACAAATACAGTAAGATAATTCTTTCATGGTCTTTTTCAGATCAGAATTTTAGTTAAGACATTAATACCCACATGGAATCTGCAAACAATGTCAGCTGTAATTCCCTTTGCAAACCCCTACCCCTTTGTGTACATCAGCATACGGTAGGGTGTACTGTTTGTGAATCACAGTTTAAATGAACTACACATCAGTCTTGCAAGCTCCTTGTAACGGATTGTTTATAATGTGTATTAAATATAAGGTCAGTCATATTGCCCTCTCAGTATATTTTCTCTTTTATTTCCAAAGTCACTCATTTGGCCACTTAATTGGATACAATACAACAAATTAGTTAAATATAAAAGTGCATATTTCCTGAAATTTATAACATCAGAGAATATGTATATATTTTTTGTAATTTAGTTGTTAAATGGTAGCATTTGCTGTGTATTGTGTGCTACATAGCTAATAATCGGTGTGCAAAACTACACCTCTTTTTGTTAACTTTTATAACTCTTTGGTATTCAGCCAATTCTGATTTAATGTTTATGTTTTTCTGTGCGTAATTTTATTTGATTTAAAATGAAGCTGATTTGAAGTTCATACTGCACAATACACATGTAACACTATTCTCTTTGTATTGCTTTTTTTTCTGTTTATAGTATATATGCTTACACTATAACTCACTGAGTAACATCAGTAGGAGGTTACAATCAGATGAAAACAATCATAACCTTGTCTGGACACAATATGTAGAGGACTAACCACACTGCCCCTCTCCAAGTGGGGGCAATCCCCTCACACCCCCTCAAACTTATGCATGTGTGTGTGTGTGTGTGTGTGTGTGTGTGTGTGTGTGTGTGTGTATATATATATATATATATATATATATATATATATATATATACACACACACACACACACATATATATATATATATATATATATATATATATATATATATATACACATATATATATATAGATATAGATCTACTTCTAAAGCTCGAAGTTTTAAAACTTCAAACTGTCGAGACCAGAAGATCAAAGTTTTGAAACTTCGAAAACTACGTAAAAAAATAATAAAAAACAAAAAAACGTTTTGTTAAGTTTTTGCAGCGGGGGTAAGTCCCCCTGCACCCCCCACACCCCTGCTAAAGAAATATACCAACTCCAGGATGGCACTACAGTGAGGAAAACTGTAAATATAGAGTTCCACATGGTAATCTCCATTCAGAATGTTTGAAGTCCCAAAACATTAATCTTCTGGTCTCCGCCATTTGAAGTTCAAAGTTTTGAAACTTCGAGCTTCTGTACATACACACACATACACACACACACACACACACACACCACCAACAGCACAGTCATGTAAACATGAAGAAGGGAAAAATATCCCCAAAAAAGAATCACTGCTGAAGTACATTTGGGTAGTGTACTGGGAAAAATGACACCGGCCCACAGGATACGGATCCACAAACGATCTCCAGCCAAGCAATTTTGGTACTAAAAACAGGTTTAATACAGGCTTTGCCTCAAAAATTCATAAAACACAATGTGAACACAGTAAAGTTTAAAACACGAACACAGTAAAGTTAAGCGCTTTCACCCAGTCCAAATACCAGGCTTCATCAGAACCCATAGCATTGTGTTCAATCAGTTTAAATAACATAATTGCAACATGTGACAACTCTTCCCCACCAATGAATTGAGTACAAACATCCCCTGTTTTTTAAAATGGTACAATTAAAACATTTGTTACATTTGTTTGTTTAAAAAACAAATGAAATACAGTAGTACACTTCTGATCGTACTCATATCAACCACTGATGAAGCCTGGTATTTGGACTGGGTGAAAGCGCTTAACTTTACTGTGTTCACATTGTGTTTTAAACTTTACTGTGGCCACATTGTGTTTTATGAATTTTTGAGGCGAAGCCTGTATTAAACCAGTTTTTAGTACCAAAATTGCTTGGCTGGAGATTGTTTGTGGATCCGTATCCTGTGGGCCGCTGTCATTTTTCTGGGTAGTGTACTGGCACTGATTTCCTTTGGAAAACAGCAGTTAAGGAGTTTAACTTCACCATACTGAACTCGACTGGTTGACCATCGTTCAGTTTAAGTGTTTATTTTTGGAGATTTTTTCCTTGTGCCTATGCTGAAAAGGGGTTTCTAGCTCAGTCAGACTTTTCCAGAAAATAAGTGCAATAAATAAATTAATAAATAAAAGCATTCATAGACAGAAGTTTGCTTTCTGCTAAAAATAGTGTTAAGATTAATATTTTTTATTTTTTTATTCATATTCTTTGTTGTTTTAAATTTGTGTGTTTGGCAGTATGCAGTGCTTTAAAATATAAATTCATGGGCAGTATTTTAAAGTTTTACAAACTGGAAGATCTTCCGTGTGCAAAATGCAGATAGAGGCATATTTAAAACAGCTGAAGACCAAAAAATGTACTTCCAATAGCAAATACTATTTCATAACAGAGAGAGTATTTAAATAAAGCACTCTTGATCATAATTTTTGCTTTGCTGTGATAAGCCTGTTATCTTTACAAACCCTTCAAAAGGCCCATTTCCCCCATCTTCTGGTTGTCTGACAAGGTCCATGAATCACACAGATATTTTGGATGCTGGTGTACTGTGTGTATGGCGCAATTACCAGGCAATGAATTCCATCCCATTTGAGCAGGCTTTGATTTACCCTAGCTTTTGTTGTTCTTTCATGAGATTTATGTCCTGTACTGCACAAGTCTGATAACCCATATTTCAGGCTGGACCTTCACAGTGTTTTTCATATTAGAAAATTAAATGTCACCGTGGTTGCAAGAAATGGCTACTAAATTGGTTTCTTCTGAATTGAATGTCATGGTTGCTTTGTGTCATGTACAATGCATAAAATACTGTTTATCTCAAAGAGCTTTTATTCTCCATGTCACATTGTTTTCTGAAAGTCTTTCTTACAGTCGTAGTTTGTCGATGATAATTATAGTGATTATGATGATGATTATGATTATTATTACTTCAACATGCAGTCCGCATATATCCGGGGGCTACAGTTCTGCATTGACAGAACTATTAACAAGGCCCCACTGCTCAAACTAACTATTGTAACAGTGCAGAAGCATGTATTTTCAGATGAAGGCCTTCTGATTTATAACTTACCACCTTGTACAGTTCTTGTGTAAATAGTACGGGCTATAACTTCCTGTAATCACTGACTGAGCCCTCTACAAGTATTTTTTTTACATATAGAGGATCTGCTTCTTATCTCACACACACACACACACACACACACACACACGTTTGCCTTCTGTTTCTTTCTCTGTCTGTCTGTTTGTACATATATGTGTAGATCTCAGGTGAGCTTAGGGGAGTAGCAGGTTTGAATCAACTCAGCACTAAGACTTTATCTAGATCCACCCTGAACTAAGTAGGGCATAGTTTCCACATTTTTCAGTTAGATTGTGGTGTTTAGGCTACCTTTACAGTGTAGTATCTGTGCTTCTCGTTTAGAGGTTATCGCTTGAATTTTTCAACTATCCTCTCCTTAGTGGTGATGTACCAAGAAACTGGTTAATGAGTGTCATGGGTCAGAATACCGGATTAAAGAAAATGTGAGAGATGTTCTCATAATATTCCTCCTACAGATGGGTACATTTTATTTTTGATTTGCCCAGGCCCATAGCATTTTAGTAAACTTTGTGAAATCTGCAAGGGCTAGGAATAAGTTGCTACTCACAGGGCAGTAACTCATAGTGAGACAAGATGTGGCCAGTCCTTTCTTTTGGAGTTACAGTCCAGGGATATGAATAAATCCTACAAAAGGATGGAAGATGCAGGTAGAAGCAAACCTTCCAAAGAAGTTTTCCCAGTCCCATGTAGATGCCCTAAACTAGAAGAAGGGTAACTTTCTGCAGTGTTATTGCATTTCCCATGAAGGTTAGACAGGATGAAGCTGGATCTTTTTCAAGTACCAGTAGAGTTGCCAAGCTGACAGACCTAGGCAAAGATGGTCCAGCCAGGATAGCCTTGCTTCATCCAAAGCAGAGTTAGGAAGCCTTACCTCCTCTAGGTTTCCTTCTACTAAGTCTTTTATATCTTCTAAGTTTAGTCATGATACAGAAGCTAAAGCATGCTACTGATTTTGGCTGCAATAACATGATAGATATATTAATCCAGTTGCAGATTAACGTGCATCCAGCCTTTCCTCTTCTGTTGCTTCAGCAACTAGGGTCCCTTCTTTAATGCCTCCTTTCCTATCGTCCTCCTCACAGGCCCCAGTGCTGGCAGTGGTCACGTTCAGGATGGTTGATTATTGTCAGGGTCCAGTGCCAGCACAGATGTTGTAGATTTGCAAAACTTTCTTTCAGCACTGGCTGTCCCATCAGTGATATCAGTGCTGGTTCCAACAGTAATGGCTCTGAGTCTTCCCTCTGTGCTTTGGGTTGATGACAAGGGCCTGAGATGTACCAATATACTTGGTGCTGTTCCATACAAAGGCATTATCTGCATTTATTTATTTATTTGTCTTTGTTTACCAGGAAAGTCTGACTGGGTAATACCCATTTACAACAGAAGTGCCAGGAGAAAAGCTCCATTTGCTTACACTGCATTATACTAAGTTCCAGTTCAGTAGAAAGTACTCATAGGTAGGTAGGTGCAAGGCTATCGGCCCAAGGGCCTAAGTAAGCCTAGCCAACAAGGTTCCCTGGCTTACATCACCCAAGAAAGTTATTTTCCTGTGCCCCTGTCGAGCAGAGCCACAGAAGTGATCCCCGGGGTGTAGTTCCTATTTCCCATCCATTTATCAAAAGTTTTCTTGAAGAGTGCTAATGAGGAACTTTGCTTGACATAGATGGGTAGTTTGTTCCAGAGTATGGGAAGTCTCTGGGACAGGAATCTATCCCCCCAGCATGTCGTGTTTATTGTGGTGACAAGGTTTCGGTCCCTAGAGCGTGTAGCTTGGAGGGATTTCTTTAGGTCTAGCATGTCCAACAGTTCTAGGTTTGACAAAGCTTTATATGTTAGGCAGAGATCACCTCGGAGTAGGGAATATGCTACGGAGTAAAGCTGGAGTTTTTTGAGATGGTCAGTGTAGGGCATCTGTTTGAGGCCAGTAATCCACTTTGTGAGGTACTTCTGTGGCTTTTCCAGCTGCTGCAGATGTCTTGTGAGGGACATTCCTAAAGGGGCATTGAACTCAGTAATGGGTCTAATGAGTGTTGAGTAGAGGGGAACAGTGACCTCTTTTTTCCTAGATGAGAGCCCTTTTATAATAAGGTGTGCCACATAGAAGGATTTCATACTGTGGCGATGTGATTATCAAAGGAGAGACTACTGTCCACCTGGGTCCCCAGGTCTCTTATAACACATTCGGCATTAAGTAGACTGCTGCCTATGTGGTAGTTCATGGGTACAGAGTTTTTACCAAAGGGGCTGACAGTGCACTTTTTGGCATTGAGCTTGAGGCCATGGCTCTGGCACCAAGCATCTGTCTCAGTGAGGCCCTTTTGTAGGATGTCCACATCATTTGGGGACTCAGCTATGGCTCCTAGTTTGCAGTCATCTGCAAACTTCATTAGCCAAAGGCCTTCTGTGTTAGCCTGTACTTCAGAGCAGAAGATACCAAACAGGAGAGGTCCCAAGACTAAACCCTATAGTACTCCACTTGTCACTGGTTTGAAGTCAGATTTGGAGTCTGCAACTTTTACAGTGTGGGTTCTTTCAGTGAGCCAATTGGCAACCCATCTTATGACATAGGGATTTATACCTAGTTTAGTGAGTTTAGCTTTAATTCCAGAATGGGGAATGGTGTTGAAAGCCTTGGCGAGGTCAAGATAGGCTCTGTGAAACACCTTACCCTTGTCTGCAGCTTTGGTGACTGCCTCAAAGAAGTCGATCAGGTTCAGGAAGCATGATCTGCCTTTGACAAACCTGAACTGGGTGGGGTCCCAAGTTTGGAGGTTACCGATGTCTTTGTTTATGAGTTCCACGATGATATGTTTCATGGCCTTACAGACCAGGCTCATCAGGCTAATAGGGCAATAGTTCCCGGGATCAGTGGTGGGTCCCTCTTTGTGGAGTGGAATAATTGTTGCTGTGCACCATTCAGTGGGCACAAAGCCTGATGTGAGACTATGATTGAACATGGTGCTTAGGTGGGGAGCCAGTTCATTCTGAAGTTCGTGTAAAATGCAGCCTGGGATGTTGTGTGATCGCATTGATGCTGTGGTTTTGGCTTTAGAGAGTGCAGCTTTTACCTGCATATTTGTGATTACAGGGACTCTGTATTCTTCCTCTATAGCTATGGGCCTTTTAGGGGGTGAGAGGGGGGTAAAGTTAGAACTGAACCTATCAGCCAGGACGTTGGCAATATCAGTTGGTTCTGTAATTTTTATGCCATTGTGCTGTAACTCAGAGCAGATCTGTGTGTTGCCATTGAGATTCTTGACATGGCTATAGAATGCTTTGTGGCTGACCCTAGAATCAGTGGCAATTTTGTTATCGTAGCTAGCTTTGGAAGATCTTATAAGGGATCCTAGCTTCTTACTGAGGCTGACTCATGGGATTTTACTCTCTTTTGCAACAGTTTCTTCCTTCTGTTGTAGAGTTTGTTTATGGCAGGGGACCACCTGATCAGGTTCCTTTTTTGGAGGATAGTGTCTTGGTTCTGTTTGGGATAGCACGATCCATGCACTCGTGTAAGTGCTTATAGAGTGCATCTGTGTAGGATTCAGCAGTCGTAACTGTATTGTCCATCTGCATGGATGTCATGAAATTCGCCACTTCTGTCTTAAGAAGCATGAAGTTGGCTTTGGAGAAATTTTTTACCATGATTTCCTTAATGGGGGGTGGGGACAGGAAGTGGATATCTAGGGTGATTAGCTTATGGTCGGATCTGACCAACGAGGAGTTGACTTCACGTGTGGAACACCGGTCACTCTTGTTGGTAATGACTAGGTCTAGGACCCCTGGTGGGGGTGTGGATAAGTTGATCCAGGGCATTGGAGTTTATGAATTCCAGAAAGCATTGAGCGAAGGAGTTGGTACATGAGTAGTTTTCCCAGTTAATGGTGGGGGTAGTTGAAATTGCCAATTATTAGGGTGTTTGGTTGAACCCTAATATTTTCCAGTATATCAAGAAAAGAGGAGTGGGAATCCTGGGGCATGGTGGGGGATCTGTAGCAAGCTACAATTTGGATTGCAGTTTTGCCCAGAGTTAGTTGCACTCAGATAACCTCGGATGCATTATGCTGAGCAACTAGCCTGGAGGTATGGATATCCTTAATGAATATGGACACACCTCCACCTTTGGTGCTCTGGTCCAGGTTAGGTGACTGAAAAGTGTGGTATGAGTTATAGCCTGATAATTCAGGGGTGCTCTCTGGAGTCTTGAAGCAGGTCTCAGTCACTGCACAGATATCAATGTTCTTCATTTTAAGGAGTGCCTCGAGGGAATGCATTTTGGGATTTAGACTTCTAGCACTGAGTAACATTACCCTCAGTTTTTGCTTGCCTGTTCCTATTACGGTGGTGAATTTGTCATTTGAAAATTGCCTAAAAAAGGCACTATAGGACCAGCAAGAGCCTTAGCCAGTATCCAGAATCCCAGGGGTGACAGGTGCAGGCCATTTCTGGCAAAGCATCATTGTCTGTCAGCCATGTCTTCCCAGGCAGACAGATACTGGATCCCCCTAGAATGACATTTCTGTTTACATTTATACTCAAACAGTAGTTACAGTTATATATTCTAAGATTTTACAGAGATAAAAGTAAAGAGAAAGCTCACGTGTAAATTAATGGATTGTACAGGCAGCATTTATGTATAAAAATTGTTTTGTCATTTCAATGAGAGGTTGAGAGTATTCTGTTTAAGTAGAGTATTTGTAGAGCACTGTATGGTGAGCACAAAGTCTTAACCTGGTGATGAGCATCTGCAGGACCAGGATTGGTTAAGGAGTTACTTAAGCAGTGGTGTAAAACTACTGAGTTTGTTGGAGAGTTTTAGTTGTGTGGGGATACTGTTCCTGAGTTTAGCAGCATATTGGAAGTAGAGCAAGTCTCTTGCAACATTATTTGACTTATTTGTAAGTAATAAGACTCTGTTACTAAAGTGGAGGTCCATTGCTGGACAGTAGAGCAGTAATAAGTTTTGTAGTGCAGGGCATTTTTCTGGATGATGAATGAGTTTGCGTGCTGTAGTTAGTTGCTAGTATGTTAGGTCATTGTGTAGTTCAAGCCAGTTTAATTGCTGTAAGCTGTGACAATGGTGGATCCTATTTATTTATTTATTGACATTTGTTAACTGGGTTTGTCCAGCTGGGCTTGTGGCCCATTTTCAGTGGAGACCCAAGGAGAAAAGCTCCAGTAGTACATTTTAAACAAGTACAATTTTAAACAATATTGATATAATAGCAGTTATAGCAAAAAGATTCACATATGTTGGGTTACATGCAAAAAGTTAAAGCTGCATTAAAAATAAGCTAAGTAACAATTGATATAGTTCAATAGGTCAACAATAAAAATGTTTTGTTTGTATAAAATTATGCAAATGCATAGTAAACACATTGGAGAGAGAGGTGTAATGAGGTACTAAGTATGGTCCTGTTGAGAGTACATAAAGAGAAGGAAGACTAGGTAGGGTCATGGCAAGGGCAGGTTGTGGAATTGGGAAAATAAGCTTTTAGTTCATTTTTAAAGTGTGAGGTGTGGGAGATTGAACGTAAGTCAAGGGGAAGTTTGTTTCAAGCATGGGCAAGGGAGTGTTTGTAGAGTAGTTTGCCTACTGACCTTTTTAGGTGGTAGATATCAAGTAATTGTTGGTTAGAAGTACGGAGTGTCCAGGATGGGATGTAGATGGAAACTAAGGAAGATAGAGGTGGACAGATATGGGGACAATAGAGATTGTTTTCAAATTTAGCTATTTTATTGTAGCAGGAGGCAAGTTTCTTTCTTTCAGTATTGTTTAAGTTTGTTAGAATAGGAGCTGCGTATAAGAGAGATGGTAATAAAAGGTGGTGACTAAATTATTTCTTGCATTATCTGTAAGGAATCTATTGTTTCTATAAAGGGAGCCTAGTTTCTGGTGTGTAGATTTAATGGTGTGCAGTATATGCTGGTCATATTTGATTATAATAGCTAGAAGTTTACTGTGAGTTACAATTTCAGTGACATCATTGTTTGCTGACTGTATGTGACATCATTGTTTGCTGACTGTATGGTAAAAGATTGCTTTTGGTTTTGGCAACATTTTGAGATAAAAAGCATTAACTTAATTTTCTTGAGGTTGAGTAGGCTTGATTCTTTGAGCCAGGTTTCTACAAAGGAGAAAGATTTTTGGGTAATGTCTTACAGCTGATTTATTGTTGAGGCTGCACATATTAATGTTGGGTTGCCTGTACAGTGAACTAAGTTAGCATAGTGAGTGGAGGTATGGAGGTCATTAATAAATATATTAAGTAGGACATGACCCAGGACCAAGACCTAAGAGACACTTGTAGTAACTGGTTGAAATGTTGAGTAGGTTTGTTGCCATTTAATGTTTTTTGCCTTCCAGATAGGTAGCTAAGAATGCACAAGGAGTATTGTGAAATTCCTTTTGAGGAGCGTCATAGGTTCATAGGTGTGTACTAGGCTAATGGCCCTGGAACCTTTACAAGCCTAGCCCATAGAAGTGCCATGGCATTGTGCCACCCGACATTAGTTCCCAGTGCCTCTATCAAGTAGAGCCACTGGAGTGATCCTGCGGTGAATTTTCTATTACCCTTCCTCTCATCAAGATTTCTCTTGAAGAGGGACAGTGAGGTGCTCTGCTTGACATGTATAGGAAGTCAATTCCAGAGCATGGGCAGTCTCTGGGTTATGAACCTGTCTCTCCAGCATGTTCTGTTGATTGTGGTAATGAGGTTGAGGTCTCTGGAGCATGTGGTGTGGAGGGATTGGTATTTCTTTAGAAGTAGCATTTCTAACAGAGCTGGGTCAGACATGGCTTTGTAAGTCGAGCAGGGATTGGCTCTAAGTAGGCAATATGAGACAGAGCATACCTGGAGTCTTTTGAGTCTGTCCGTGTAGGACATGTTTAATGCCTAGGATCCCCTTTGTGGGTACTCCAAACAAGCAGATGCTGGTGTGAGACAGTATGATATGCCTTTGACAAGTCTAAGAACATGGTGGACACAAGCAGACTGTTGTTTGTATGTTGGTTTATTATATTGGTAAAATGTAGCAGTGCAGTAGTGGTGCTGTGCTGGGGCCTAAAGCCATGTTGTCTTTCTGTGGGCAGGTTATTTGAGGTTAGGTATTGCGTCAGCTGCATATGGATGCATTTCTCTAACATTTTGAAGGGGTTGTGGGAGGGGGAGAATTCCTATTGTCCGTAGATATTAAACTCTGTAGATGTGCCGCCTTTGTGCAGTATTATGACGTAGGATTTTTTTCCACAGTGATCGGATGTATCTTTCTGCTGTGGACCTATTCATTAGTACGGACACAGGGAAGGCTATGACTTCTGCAACCATTTTTAGGTAGTTTGATGGTAGCTGGTCTACAGCTATGTAAATAGTTTTTAGTTTAAGGAGCAACTTCTTTATGAGTGACGTAGGTACTGAACTAAAATTGAAGAGCTGTGGGTGGTTTTGATTGGACAGGTGTAGAGAAAGGGAAGGTAGATATATTAGTGTGTAAAGAAGATATCATCAATTGTATATAGCAGGAATTAAACTGTGTGGAGATAGATTTTGTCATATTGTCTGTTTTTGGAGAAGGAGTAGTGTCTTACCAGGGTAGGGTAGTTTATTTAGTGATGACCAAAAAAGTTTTGGGTTGTTTTTATGTTTGTCTTATAGGTTGGTGTAGTATGTTTGCTTATCATGTTTGACATGGAATTTTGTAAGGTTTCTTAGATGTCTAAATTGCTGGAAGGCATTTGGAGTTCTATTTTTATATCGCTTTTCCAGGTTGCATCCCTTTTTATCATGATTTTTTTTTCAGCCGTGGTACATGGTAGGAATTTACTCTTCTATTACATACTGGTGTTAGATTATTTAAGGTCTGTAAGAATATGTTATTAAAGTATTCTGCAGCTTTATCTAGTAGCATTATTTTAAGTACATTCCAGTTATATTGTTGTGTGTTTCCTTGAAAATATCTTTGCTGAAATTTTTTGTATTTCATATTTCATTAGAGGCAATATGTTTTCTAGGTTACTGTGAGTTCTAATGTCATATATTGCTATGTGGTCACTTATGCTATCTGAGAGGTAGCCTACTATAATCAGTTTGCCTGGTTTGTTTGTAAGAATACAGTATAATGTTAAGTGTCTCCCTGAAGTTTTATTGATTATAGTAAGTGTGGTTATTAATTGTCTGAAGTTGTACGTGTTTATGGAGTCAGTGGGGGGTAGTGCAATTTTTGAGTTGCCAGTCTATGGGCCGGATACATGATGGCTTGCACAGAGTCTACGAGTAGAGTAAGACTCCATGCAGCCATCATGTCCGATGAGCGATCCACGAACAGCCTGTAGGGGCATGTAAGAGAGCTCCTAACATGTCTCCTACACGGAGAGGGCTGTGATATGCAAATTACCTCACTTGCAGCTGAAAGGCATGCAAATGAGGTAAATTTGCGATCCAGGAAGCAGAAACCTGTCCGAGTAGGAGACGTGTTAGCTGCAGAAATGTACTCAGTTGACAACTGAGTACCGTTCTGCAAATAGCACAATGGAGCCTTGTCAGCTCCAAATAAAGGTTGTATATGGTTGAGGAAGCATGCCAATGGCCAAATATACGGCCATTGGAAAGTTTCCCTGATGCAAAATTAAAATAAAAATAATTTTTTTTCGGCGATTTCCGATGTTTAAGCATAGCGCAGCGCAAATCATAAAATAAGGCAATAAAAGCCACAAACATGGAATTTATGAAAAGTGTCAAATGTCAATGTAAGGGAATAGCAGGCTGAAGACAACATGGCCACCGAGTAGGGGTTGCTAAGGGGAGAAGCCCAGTCTAAGACATGTAACCAAGCATTAGTAGGCAATCCTATGTAAATGAGTGTTAGGATAGTGAATCGCACTTTTACATACCAAATGAGCACAGTCAGTGGAGTGTAGGAGTAGGATATGGGGAGGAACAGAGTAGGAGATAGGTGACATCACAAGGGGGGTATGTATGAAAGTAGTGCAGCTCATTGGAGGACAGTGGCATCTGTTAGGTGTCAGTTAGACGTCATGGAAAGAGGTGTGTCAACAGGTAGGCCAGGGAAAGCCAAGAAATGGAAGGTGTATACTGTGGATAACACCAAAGTTTCTTGCTGAGCGGGTATGCGCGCGTGTGCGTGCCTGTAAACTTGAGTAAGACAGATTGCGCGCGGGGAAGCGTGAGTGCGTGCATTTAAGCCGGAGTAAGCATGTATAAGGCTGTTTAAAGACCTGTAAGCGCATTTTCACCCGAATAAGCAAGTTTTAGTCCGTCTAAGTATGTGTGCGCACGTGTGAGCTGCTGTGAGCGTGTTTGCGCTTGTATGTGCGTCGCTCCCCCTGAGGAAACAAAAAGGAAAAAGGAAGCACAACAAATAGCAGGAAGCTACCAGGTGATACTAGTAGAGCTAGCAGGTGAAAACAATCCAAATCAGGCAATATCACAGGCAGAGCACTAGCCTAGCCCAGCCCAGCACTTAAAACTCTGCAAACAACAGTGCAGTTTGTTTCTCACAAGAGACACTGAAACACTGGAGTATGCTGCTAGAAGTGAAAACTGAAAAAGCTTCACTCAGACAAAAAATGCTAGGGGCTGCCATTGCTGTTATAAGACGACATATGCAACATGCTGAGGGTAGTGACAATGCAAATGCTGCCGGACAGCCCACAGTGAGGAGACGGAGAAGAGTGTGCAGGCCCAGGGTCACCTACCAGGGGTTACATGAGCTGGAGATAGTGGAGTGCTATAGAGTGGACAGAGACCTCCTGCAGCAAATTGTGGAGCTGTGCAGGCCACACCTCACCCACAGAACCAACAGAGGGGAACCCATCCCAGTGGAAACCAAGGTATGTGTTGGCCTAAGAATACTAGCAACAGGTACCTTTCAGAGACCAACTGGTGATATGATGGGGATATCACAGGCATCAGCATCCAGGGTACTGCACCAGTTCCTGGATGCCATGTCAGCACATGTCGGTGATCATGTATATTTCCCCAATTCCCGTGAGGTATTGGCCAGCAATATGCGTCTCTTCCAGCAAATAGCAGAATACCCTGAGGTAGTGGGTGCAATAGACTGCATGCATATACGCATCAAAGCACCAGCCGTGAGCGGTTAGGGCCTACATTAACCGCAAGGGCTTCCTCCATCAACTGCCAGGTCGTGTGTGATGCCCAGGGCATAATAATGAATGTGTGTGCTGGCTGCCCTGGAAGCTACCATGATTCCCATATCTGGCATCTGACGCAGCTGTACCAGACATTTGCCAATGGGGACATCCCACATGGTCACTTAGTGGGGGATGCTGGCTATGCACTGGAGCCGTGGCTGATGACACCCATCAGAAATGCACACACACCTGAACAAGAACACCATAATGAGGCACACGCACAAACACGAAATGTAATCGAGCATGTGTTTGGGTTGCTCAAGTCACGGTACTGGTGCCTGGACACATCTGGTGGAGCCTTGCAATACTCACCAACTACATGTACCCAAATTGTCATGGTATGTGCTATGCTACATAATATGATTCTGTGAAAACAGCTGCAACAGGACCAGCATAGGCCTGGGCCAAACAGCCCCCCACCAGTGCCAAGGCCATCACAGGCTGAGTGTGACTCGGAGGAGGAACAACCTGAGCCTGCCCCAGTAGGCAGACGGAGGCGTGCCCAGTATGCTCTGGGCTTGGCAAACAGGCAACACATAGCACATACACTGGCTCAGTAGGAACCCTGGAAATGATACCTCTCTCTGACTCGCACATACAGTAAAAGGGATGCCTAACTTGATACTACCTGTTGCCAAACATGTATAGGGAGTGCAGTATGCACATCCGACATAGGCAGCCCTGCAGCAACACCTGAGGCATGATTGCCATGTGTTAAGCAATGTAAGGTAGTGCTAAACAGCATTTACCACCATGTTGTATATGCAAACTTGATGACCTTCAGTAGCATCCTACCCTCACCAAACATGAGGCCACAATATGAAGACAAGATGATCAATTACAACAATTGGCTTAAGTATTGGTGTCAGTGAAAGGGGATTCAATGCCTATCAGCCTTGGATGAGATGCTCGACAAGACATGATGCTTTGCTAGGGATGGATTTCACCTATCACCTGTAGCCTATTGGATATTGCCAAAGGCTCTTGTCACCCCCATAGTGCCTTTTCTAGGTAAGGCTCAAAACACAAACCCACCTCCATAGGTATCACAAGGGATAAGAAAGTATAAGTAATGCTACTCAATGCCAGAAGTCTAAACTGCAAGATGCACACACTCCAAACACTCAAACCTGGTTCAAGGCTCCCAAGAGCACCCTAGCATTCACAGCTACACCTCATACCATGCTTTACAGCTGCAAAACATGGAACAAACTACAAAAGGAGGGTGAGTATCAATATTTGTCAAAGATACCCACACCCCCAGGTTGGTGGCACAGCATGAAGCATCAGAGACTACCCATGTGTAACCAACAGTGGGTAAAACCGCCTTCCAGTTCATAGCCTGCTACAGACCACCCTCCTAAACCCAGGAACCACACTTGGCCGACTGGAGAACACATGAAAATATGAATATCTCCCCAAACACCATTATATTGGGCGGCTTCAACTACCCAAACATACACTGGGAGCATTACCCTAGCTCCAACACCCTAGGCCAAAGGTTCCCAGAATTTATAAACCAAATGCTATGGAACAACTTGCTACCACTCCCACAAGAGGGGAAAACATACTGGACCTGATCATCACCAACATGGGGACTCTATGGCCAGGACCAGTAGTGTATCCCTCACTGGTACAATCACACCAGATAGTAATCTCACTGGATATTCACATCCCCACCCCAGCCCATGGCCAGAAAACCACAGTGAACAATTTTCACTAAAGCATATGTCACACTCCTCAAAACTGAGGTGGAATCCTTCACAGCCCCTGTGTCTGTGGAAAATACGGCCCAGACTTCATAACCCTTTATAAACACATTCTATGAACACCATCAGGAATGCATGGATCATGCAATCCCAAATAAAACCAAGACCCAATCCTCCAAAGGCAGGCATCCTGTTTGGTGGACCCCAGCCATAAACAAACCATACAATACAAGGAGGAAGCTACTATATGATAGATCAAAATCACAAAAAGGGAAGCCATCTCTGACCAGTATTATTGAAAAACAACGTCCACACATAAAATTGTCTAAGGCCTTCTGTGAGATAAAAATCGTACAGGACACCAAGGATAATCACAAGGCATTCTTTACTTATTGTAGGAACCTGTGTGGGAATCCCCAGGTATGTTCAGAATTAGTCCAAAATGACAAACAATACAACAAACCCACAGACATTGCCAACATCCAAGCTGACAGGTTCAGTGCAAACTCCCCCCCCCCACCAAAAGGGCAAATATCTATCCCAGCAGAGTGCTGGCCCCCTGACATCGTAGATGCGCAGGTAACAGCCAGCCTCTCCAAAGCAAAACACACAGCATCAATGGGACCAGACGGTGTCCTGGGCTGTGTCCAACATGAACCCCAAGCAGAATTGAACACACACATAAAACCACTGTTCAATGTCAGCCTTAACACACGATATGTACCCAAAGAGCAGTGTACAGCAACAGTGGACCCTCTCCACAAAGGTGGTGCCTCAACGGATACTGCAAGCAATCACCCCAGAAGCCTGACTAGGTTGGTCTGCAAAGCTATGGAAAGGATCATCATGGACCTCAGAAATAAACATATTGGAGACACAAAGACACTGGATCATACCCATTTTGGCTTTGTTAAGGGCAGATCCTGCCTCTTAAACCTGGTTGAGTCATTTGAAACAGTCACCAAGGCCATTGACGAGGGATGGTGGTCCACACAGCCTACCTGGACCTTGCAAAAGCGTACCATGCAGTACCCCACTTGGTCATCATAGATAAGATCACCATCTTCAATAGAAACCCTATGTCAGTAGATGGGTTCCAAACTGGCTCAAGGACAGAACCCACATGGTCTAAAATGCTGGAGCCATGTCAGACCACAAACCAGCTACAAGTGGCATCCCACAAGGCTCAGTCCTGGGACCTCCCTTGTTTGGTATATATTTCTCAGAGGTACAGGCCAACACAGAAGGACAGTTGGTGAACATGTATGTAGGAATTTACTCTTCTATTACATACTGGTGTTAGATTATTTAAGGTCTGTAAGAATATGTTATTAAAGTATTCTGCAGCTTTATCTAGTAGCATTATTTTAAGTACATTCCAGTTATATTGTTGTGTGTTTCCTTGAAAATATCTTTGCTGAAATTTTTTGTATTTCATATTTCATTAGAGACAATATGTTTTCTAGGTTACTGTGAGTTCTAATGTCATATATTGCTATGTGGTCACTTATGCTATCTGAGAGGTAGCCTACTATAATCAGTTTGCCTGGTTTGTTTGTAAGAATACAGTATAATGTTAAGTGTCTCCCTGAAGTTTTATTGATTATAGTAAGTGTGGTTATTAATTGTCTGAAGTTGTACATGTTTATGGAGTCAGTGGGGGGGTAGTGCAATTTTTGAGTTGCCAGTCTATGGGCCGGATTCACGATGGCTTGCACAGAGTCTACGAGTAGAGTAAGACTCCATGCAGCCATCATGTCCGATGAGAGATCCACGAACAGCCTGTAGGGGCATGTAAGAGAGCTCCTAACATGTCTCCTACACGGAGAGGGCTGTGATATGCAAATTACCTCACTTGCAGCTGAAAGGCATGCAAATGAGGTAAATTTGCGATCCAGGAAGCAGAAACCTGTCCGAGTAGGAGACGTGTTAGCTGCAGAAATGTACTCAGTTGACAACTGAGTACCGTTCTGCAAATAGCACAATGGAGCCTTGTCAGCTCCAAATAAAGGTTGCATATGGTTGAGGAAGCATGCCAATGGCCAAATATCTGACCATTGAAAGTTTCCCTGATGCAAAATTAAAATAAAAATTATTTTTTTCACCGATTTCCGATGTTTAAGCATAGCACAGCGCCGTGAAAATGGGGTGCGCTATAAAAATCATAAAATAAGGCAATAAAAGCCACAGACATGGAATTTATGAAAATTGTCAAATTTCAATGTAAGGGAATAGCAGGCTGAAGACAACATGGCCACCGAGTAGGGGTTGCTAAGGGGAGAAGCCCAGTCTAAGACATGTAACCAAGCATTAGTAGGCAATCCTATGTAAATGAGTGTTAGGATAGTGAATCACACTTTTACTTCACAAATGAGCACAGTCAGTGGAGTGTAGTAGTAGGATATGGGGAGGAACAGAGTAGGAGATAGGTGACATCACAAGGTGGGGTATGTATGAAAGTAGTGCAGCTCATTGGAGGACAGTGGCATCTGTTAGGTGTCAGTTAGGCATCATGGAAAGAGGTGTGTCAACAGTAGGCCAGGGAAAGCCAAGAAATGGAAGGTGTATACTGTGGATAACACCAAAGTTTCTTGCAGAGTGGGTATGCGCGCATGTGCGCACCTGTAAACTTGAGTAAGAAAGAGTGCGCGCGGGGAAGCGTGAGTGCGTGCGTTTAAGCCGGAGTAAGCATGTATAAGGCTGTTTAAAGACCTGTAAGCGCATTTTCACCCGAATAGGCAAGTTTTAGTCCGTCTAAGTATGTGTGCGCACGTGTGAGCTGCTGTGAGCGTGTTTGCGTTTGTATGTGCGTCGCTCCCCCTGAGGAAACAAAAAGGAAAAAGGAAGCACAACAAATAGCAGGAAGCTACCAGGTGATACTAGTAGAGCTAGCAGGTGAAAACAATCCAAATCAGGCAATAACACAGGCAGAGCACTAGCCTAGCCCAGCCCAGCACTTAAAACTCTGCAAACAACAGTGCAGTTTGTTTCTCACAAGAGACACTGAAACACTGGAGTATGCTGCTAGAAGTGAAAACTGAAAAAGCTTCACTCAGACAAAAAATGCTAGGGGCTGCCATTGCTGTTATAAGACGACATATGCAACATGCTGAGGGTAGTGACAATGCAAATGCTGCCAGACAGCCCACAGTGAGGAGACGGAGAAGAGTGTGCAGGCCCAGGGTCACCTACCAGGGGTTACATGAGCTGGAGATAGTGGAGCGCTATAGAGTGGACAGAGACCTCCTGCAGCAAATTGTGGAGCTGTGCAGGCCACGCCTCACCCACAAAACCAACAGAGGGGAACCCATCCCAGTGGAAACCAAGGTATGTGTTGGCCTAAGAATACTAGCAACAGGTACCTTTCAGAGACCAACTGGTGATATGATGGGGATATCACAGGCATCAGCATCCAGGGTACTGCACCAGTTCCTGGATGCCATGTCAGCACATGTCGGTGATCATGTATATTTCCCCAATTCCCGTGAGGTATTGGCCAGCAATATGCGTCTCTTCCAGCAAATAGCAGAATACCCTGAGGTAGTGGGTGCAATAGACTGCACGCATATACGCATCAAAGCACCAGCCGGTGAGCGGGGTAGGGCCTACATTAACCACAAGGGCTTCCCCTCCATCAACTGCCAGGTCATGTGTGATGCCCAGGGCATAATAATGAATGTGTGTGCTGGCTGCCCTGGAAGCTACCATGATTCCCATATCTGGCATCTGACTCAGCTGTACCAGACATTTACCAATGGGGACATCCCACATGGTCACTTAGTGGGGGATGCTGGCTATGCACTGGAGCCGTGTCTGATGACACCCATCAGAAATGCACACACACATAAACAAGAACGCCATAATGAGGCACACGCACAAACACAAAATGTAATCGAGCATGTGTTTGGGTTGCTCAAGTCACGGTTCCGGTGCCTGGACACATCTGGTGGAGCCTTGCAATACTCACCATCTACATGTACCCAAACTGTCATGGTATGTGCTATGCTACATAATATGATCCTGTGAAAACAGCTACAACAGAACCAGCATAGGCCTGGGCCAAACAGCCCCCCACCAGTGCCAAGGCCATCACAGGCAGAGCGTGACTCGGAGGAAGAACAACCTGAGCCTGCCCCAGTAGGCAGACGGAGGCATGCCCAGTATGCTCTGGCCTTGGCAAACAGGCAACACATAGCACATACACTGGCTCAGTAGGAACCCTGGAAATGATACCTCTCTCTGACTCGCACATATAGTAAAAGGGATGCCTAACTTGATACTACCTGTTGCCAAACATGTATAGGGAGTGCAGTATGCACAT
This sequence comes from Protopterus annectens, assembly GCF_019279795.1. Lineage (NCBI taxonomy): Eukaryota > Metazoa > Chordata > Ceratodontiformes > Protopteridae > Protopterus > Protopterus annectens. The sequence goes on along the minus strand of NC_056732.1, from coordinate 372,758,766 downwards.
CCGACATAGGCAGCCCTGCAGCAACACCTGAGGCATGATTGCCATGTGTTAAGCAATGTAAGGTAGTGCTAAACAGCATTTACCACCATGTTGTATATGCAAACTTGATGACTTTCAGTAGCATCCTACCCTCACCAAACATGAGGACACAATATGAAGACAAGATGATCAATTACAACAATTGGCTTAAGTATTGGTGTCAGTGAAAGGGGATTCAATGCCTATCAGCCTTGGATGAGATGCTCGACAAGACATGATGCTTTGCTAGGGATGGATTTCACCTATCACCTGTGGCCTATTGGATATTGCCAAAGGCTCTTGTCACCCCATAGTGCCTTTTCTAGGTAAGGCTCAAAACACAAACCCACCTCCATAGGTATCACAAGGGATAAGAAAGTATAAGTAATGCCACTCAATGCCAGAAGTCTAAACTGCAAGATGCACACACTCCAAACACTCAAACCTGGTTCAAGGCTCCCAAGAGCACCCTAGCATTCACAGCTACACCTCATACCATGCTTTACAGCTGCAAAACATGGAACAAACTACAAAAGGAGGGTGAGTATCAATATTTGTCAAAGATACCCACACCCCCAGGTTGGTGGCACAGCATGAAGCATCAGAGACTACCCATGTATAACCAACAGTGGGTAAAACCGCCTTCCAGTTCATAGCCTGCTACAGACCACCCTCCTAAACCCAGGAACCACACTTGGCCGACTGGAGAACACAAGAAAATATGAATATCTCCCCAAACACCATTATATTGGCTTCAACTACCCAAACATACACTGGGAGCATTACCCTAGCTCCAACACCCTAGGCCAAAGGTTCCCAGAATTTATAAACCAAATGCTATGGAACAACTTGCTACCACTCCCACAAGAGGGGAAAACATACTGGACCTGATCATCACCAACATGGGGACTCTATGGCCAGGACCAGTAGTGTATCCCTCACTGGTACAATCACACCAGATAGTAATCTCACTGGATATTCACATCCCCACCCCAGCCCATGGCCAGACAACCACAGTGAAAAATGTTCACTAAAGCATATGTCACACTCCTCAAAACTGAGGTGGAATCCTTCACAGCCCCTGTGTCTGTGGAAAATACGGCCCAGACTTCATAACCCTTTATAAACACATTCTATGAACACCATCAGGAATGCATGGATCATGCAATCCCAAATAAAACCAAGACCCAATCCTCCAAAGGCAGGCATCCTGTTTGGTGGACCCCAGCCATAAACAAACCATACAATACAAGGAGGAAGCTACTATATGATAGATCAAAATCACAAAAAGGGAAGCCATCTCTGACCAGTATTATTGAAAAACAACGTCCACACATAAAATTGTCTAAGGCCTTCTGTGAGATAAAAATCGTACAGGACACCAAGGATAATCACAAGGCATTCTTTACTTATTGTAGGAACCTGTGTGGGAATCCCCAGGTATGTTCAGAATTAGTCCAAAATGACAAACAATACAACAAACCCACAGACATTGCCAACATCCAAGCTGACAGGTTCAGTGCAAACTTCTCCCCCCCCCTCCCCACCAAAAGGGCAAATATCTATCCCAGCAGAGTGCTGGCCCCCTGACATCGTAGATGCGCAGGTAACAGCCAGCCTCTCCAAAGCAAAACACACAGCATCAATGGGACCAGACGGTGTCCTGGGCTGTGTCCAACATGAACCCCAAGCAGAATTGAACACACATAAAACCACTGTTCAGTGTCAGCCTTAACACACGATATGTACCCAAAGAGCAGTGTACAGCAACAGTGGACCCTCTCCACAAAGGTGGTGCCTCAACGGATACTGCAAACAATCACCCCAGAAGCCTGACTAGGTTGGTCTGCAAAGCTATGGAAAGGATCATCATGGACCTCAGAAATAAACATATTGGGGACACAAAGACACTGGATCATACCCATTTTGGCTTTGTTAAGGGCAGATCCTGCCTCTTAAACCTGGTTGAGTCATTTGAAACAGTCACCAAGGCCATTGACGAGGGGATGGTGGTCCACACAGCCTACCTGGACCTTGCAAAAGCCTTCCATACAGTACCCCACTTGGTCATCATAGATAAGATCACCAGCTTCAATAGAAACCCCTATGTCAGTAGATGGGTTCCAAACTGGCTCAAGGACAGAACCCACATGGTCTAAAATGCTGGAGCCATGTCAGACCACAAACCAGCTACAAGTGGCATCCCACAAGGCTCAGTCCTGGGACCTCCCTTGTTTGGTATATATTTCTCAGAGGTACAGGCCAACACAGAAGGACAGTTGGTGAACATGTATGTAGATGACTGCAAATTGGGCTCCATAATCGACCCTCCAGCTGACACAAGCATCCTACAAAAGGGCCTCATAGAAACAGACAACTGGTGCCAGAGCCATGTCCTCAAGCTAAACACAAAACAGTGTATAGTCCTCCCCTGTGTCAAAAACTAAGTGCCCACAAATTACTACATATGTGGTAACCCATTAAGTATGGAAGAAGTGATAAGGGACCTGGGGACCCAAGTCGATAGCAATCTCACATTCGACAACCATGTGGCCAAAGTGTTCAGAGAAACATTTCATATAGCCCATCTAATCATGAAGGTAATCACATCTACATCAGTGGAGGTCATTGTGCCTCTTAACTCATCAGGCCCTTAATTGAGTACAATGCCCCTTGTGGGATGTACCTTTTCAGACACCTGCAGCAGCTGGAAAGACCACAAAAGTACCTCACCAGGAGGATCAAAGGGCTCAAACATATGCCAGTCACTTCCCGGTTAAAGAAACTGCAGCTCCACTCAGTGGCATACTGCCTGCCCAGAGATGATCTGTGCCAGATGTATAAAGCCATGTCCAACCTGGAATCAATGGACATGCCGCACCTTGGAAAATCAGAATCCCATCAAGCTACGTGCTCAAGAGACCTGAACCTCATGACTGAAATAAATAGGACATGCTGGAGTGACAGATCCATAACCCAGAGGCTCCCCCACTCTTGAGTAAACTCCCACTCCAGGTTAGCCAGAGTCCCTCATTGACTCTCTTCAAGAGGAATCCTGATGAGTGGATGGGAGATTGTAGGTTTACCCTGGGTATCACTTCTATGTCACTGTTAGCCAGAGGCACAGTATACTAACCATGAAAAATGTAATGGCAAACTCCACTTACAATGTGTGTTGAAAGCCAAACACACTCTGGCTAGGATTATAAATGCCCTAGGGCAGATAGCCTAGTATGAACCTATGAACAGAATCACACACACCAAGTAGTACAACTGTGGTCACTGTGGAGTAATGTTTGCCAATGTCCACCCAAGTCGGTGAATACACAGCAATGTTGGACAAGCCTGGTTTAAGTACACCATAGCTGAACAAAATGCAACATGCTCATAGTTGCCCAACTGGCCCTTAACTAGTCTGGTCTGCTCAGTATGAGCATTTACAGCAGTGATGGGACTCAAACCCATGATACTGTGCACCATAATGAAAGTACTGAACCACTACACCATGACAGTATTGTAGTGTTCAGCCAGTATGAGAGAATGTTGCCAAGTCTTTGCAAACTATCCCATGAAAAACCCTGCAAGCACAGCATAATCCCTGTTGAGTTATGACACAAAGGAGTCTGGCAGTAAGAACACAACATGTGTGTATGTCTGCAATTCTTTGTGAAAGGAATGGCCATTTTGAAGACTGGGATAGCACACTAAAAGATGTACATTCTTCTTTGGAAACACTGATGATGTCAGCACCCTATATATACAGCAGGAGAAGGGAAATCATCCAGTAATGCGAATAGCACGCTGTGCTAATGCGTCTGTCTCAAGTATCATAACATAGTTAGGTAGGGGTTTGAATCCTGCAAACGCTGTGTGTGGGGGGTGCAGGGATGTGTGTATGTCTGCAATTCTTTGTGAAAGGAATGGCCATTTTGAAGACTGGGATAGTACACTAAAAGATGTACATTCTTCTTTGGAAACACTGATGATGTCAGCACTCTATATATACAGCAGGAGAAGGGAAATTATCCAGTAATGCGAATTGCGCGCTGCGCTAATGCATCTGTCTCAAGTATCATAACATAGTTAGGTAGGGGTTTGAATCCTGTAAACGCTGTGTATGGGGGGTGCAGGGATGTTATATATGTCTGCAATTTTTTGTGAAAGGAATGGCCATTTTGAAGACAGGGATAGCACACTAAAAGATGTACATTCTTCTTTGGAAACACTGATGATGTCAGCACCCTATATATACAGCAGGAGAAGGGAAATCATCCAGTAATGCGAATAGCGCACTGCGCTAATGCGTCTGTCTCAAGTATCATAACATAGTTAGGTCAGGGTTTGAATCCTGCAAATGCTGTGTGTGGGGTGGCAGGGATGTGTGTATGTGTGCAATTCTTTATGAAAGGAATGGCCATTTTGAAGACTGGGATAGCACACTAAAAGATGTACATTCTTCTTTGGAAACACTGATGATGTCAGCACCCTATATATACAGCAGGAGAAGGAAAATCATCCAGTAATGCGAATAGCGCGCTGTGCTAATGCGTTTGTCTCAAGTATCATAACATAGTTAGGTAGGGGTTTAAAACTTGCAAACAGTGTGTGTGAGGGGGGCAGAGGTGTGTGTATGTCTGCAATTCTTTGTGAAAGGAATGGCCATTTTGAAGACTGGGATAGCACACTAAAAGATGTACATTCTTCTTTGGAAACACTGATGATGTCAGCACCCTATATATACAGCAGGAGAAGGGAAATCATCCAGTAATGCGAATAGCGCGCTGTGCTAATGCATCTGTCTCAAGTATCATAACATAGTTAGGTAGGGGTTTGAATCCTGCAAATGCTGTGTGGGGGGGGGGTAGGGAGGTGTATATGTCTGCAATTCTTTGTGAAAGGAATGGCCATTTTGAAGACTGGGATAGCACACTAAAAGATGTACATTCTTCTTTGGAAACACTGATGATGTCAGCACCCTATATATACAGCAGGAGAAGGGAAATCATCCAGTAATGCGAATAGTGCATTGTGCTAATGCGTCTGTCTCAAGTATCATAACATAGTTAGGTTGAGGTTTGCATCCTTCAAATGCTGTGTGTGGGGTGGCAGGGATGTGTGTATGTCTGCAATTCTTTATGAAAGGAATGGCCATTTTGAAGACTGGGATAGCATACTAAAAGATGTACATTCTTCTTTGGAAGCACTGATGATGTCAGCACCCTATATATACAGCAGGAGAAGGAAAATCATCAAGTAATGTGAATAGCACGCTGTGCTAATGCGTCTGTCTCAAGTATCATAACATAGTTAGGTAAGGGTTTGAATCCTGCAAACGCTGTGTGTGGGGGGAGCAGGGTGTGTGTATGTCTGCAATTCTTTGGGAAAGGAATGGCCATTTTGAAGACTGGGATAGCACACTAAACGATGTACATTCTTCTTTGGAAACACTGATGATGTCAGCACCCTATATATACAGCAGGAGAAGGGAAATCATCCAGTAATGCGAATAGTGCGCTGTGCTAATGCGTCTGTCTCAAGTATCATATCATAGTTAGGTAGGGGTTTGAATCTTGCAAACAGTGTGTGTGAGGGGGCAGGGGTGTGTGTATGTCTGCAATTCTTTGTGAAAGGAATGGCCATTTTGAAGACTGGGATAGCACACTAAAAGATGTACATTCTTCTTTGGAAACACTGATGATGTCAGCACCCTATATATACAGCAGGAGAAGGGAAATCATCCAATAATGCAAATAGCGTGCTGTGCTAATGCGTCTGTCTCAAGTATCATAACATAGTTAGGTAGGGGTTTGAATCCTGCAAACAGTGTGTGTGAGGGGGCAGGGATGTGTGTATGTCTGCAATTCTTTGTGAAAGGAATGGCCATTTTGAAGACTGGGATAGCACACTAAAAGATGTACATTCTTCTTTGGAAACACTGATGATGTCAGCACCCTATATATACAGCAGGAGAAGGGAAATCATCCAGTAATGCAAATAGCGCGCTGTGCTAATGCGTCTGTCTCAAGTATCATAACATAGTTAGGTAGGGGTTTGAATCCTGCAAACGCTGTGTGTGGGGGGGCAGGGATGTGTGTATGTCTGCAATTCTTTGTGAAAGGAATGGCCATTTTGAAGACTGGGATAGCACACTAAAAGATGTACATTCTTCTTTGGAAACACTGATGATGTCAGCACCCTATATATACAGCAGGAGAAGGAAAATCATCCAGTAATGCAAATAGCGCGCTGTGCTAATGCGTCTGTCTCAAGTATCATAACATAGTTAGGTAGGGGTTTGAATCCTGCAAACGCTGTGTGTGTGGGGGGGTAGGGATGTGTATATGTCTGCAATTCTTTGTGAAAGGAATGGCCATTTTGAAGACTGGGATAGCACACTAAAAGATGTACATTCTTCTTTGGAAACACTGATGATGTCAGCACCCTATATATACAGCAGGAGAAGGGAAATCATCTAGTAATGCGAATAGTGCATTGCGCTAATGCGTCTGGCTCAAGTATCATAACATAGGTAGGGGTTTGAATCCTGCATACGCTGTGTGTGGGGGGGAGCAGGGATGTGTGTATGTCTGCAATTCTTTGTGAAAGGAATGGCCATTTTGAAGACTGGCATAGCACACTAAAAGATGTACATTCTTCTTTGGAAACACTGATGATGTCAGCACCCTATATATACAGCAGTTGAAGGAAAATCATCCAGTAATGCAAATAGCGCGCTGTGCTAATGCGTCTGTCTCAAGTATCATAACATAGTTAGGTAGGGGTTTGAATCCTGCAAACGCTGTGTGTGTTGGGGGAGGCAGGGATGTATATGTCTGCAATTCTTTGTGAAAGGAATGGCCATTTTGAAGACTGGGATAGCACACTAAAAGATGTACATTCTTCTTTGGAAACACTGATGATGTCAGCACCCTATATATACAGCAGGAGAAGGAAAATCATCCAGTAATGCGAATATTGCGCTCTGCTAATGCGTCTGTCTCAAGTATCATAACATAGTTAAGTAGGGGTTTGAATCCTGCAAATGCTGTGTGGGGGGGTTAGTGATGTGTGTATGTCTGCAATTCTTTTTGAAAGGAATGGCCATTTTGAAGACTGGGATAGCACACTAAAAGATGTACATTCTTCTTTGGAAACACTGATGATGTCAGCACCCTATATATACAGCAGGAGAAGTGAAATCATCCAGTAATGCGAATAGCGTGCTGTGCTAATGCGTCTGTCTCAAGTATCATAACATAGTTAGGTAGGGGTTTGAATCCTGCAAATGCTGTGTGTGTGGGGGGGCAGGGATGTGTGTATGTCTGCAATTCTTTGTGAAAGGAATGGCCATTTTGAAGACTGGGATAGCACACTAAAAGATGTACATTCTTCTTTGGAAACACTGATGATGTCAGCACCCTATATATACAGCAGGAGAAGGAAAATCATCCAGTAATGCGAATAGCGCGCTGTGCTAATGCGTCTGTCTCAAGTATCATAACATAGTTAAGTAGGGGTTTAAATCCTGCAAACGCTGTGTGTGGGGGAGAGAGGGATGTGTGTATGTCTGCAATTCTTTATGAAAGGAATGGCCATTTTGAAGACTGGGATAGCACACTAAAAGATGTACATTCTTCTTTGGAAACACTGATGATGTCAGCACCCTATATATACAGCAGGAGAAGGGAAATCATCCAGTAATGCGAATAGCGCGCTGTGCTAATGCGTCTGTCTCAAGTATCATAACATAGTTAGGTAGGGGTTTGAATCCTGCTAACAGTGTGTGTGGGGGGGGGTGTGTGTATGTCTGCAATTCTTTGTGAAAGGAATGGCCATTTTGAAGACTGGGATAGCACACTAAAAGATGTACATTCTTCTTTGGAAACACTGATGATGTCAGCACCCTATATATACAGCAGGAGAAGGGAAATCATCCAGTAATGCGAATAGCGCGCTGCGCTAATGCGCCTGTCTCAGGTATCATAACATAGGTAGGGGTTTGAATCCTGCAAACGCTGTGTGTGGGGGGAGGAACAGGGGTGTGTGTATGTCTGCAATTCTTTGTGAAAAGAATGGCCATTTTGAAGACTGGGATAGCACACTAAAAGATGTACATTCTTCTTTGGAAACACTGATGATGTCAGCACCCTATATATACAGCAGGAGAAGGGAAATCATCCAGTAATGCGAATAGCGTGCTATGCTAATGCATCTTTCTCAAATATCATAGCATAGTTAGGTAGGGGTTTGAATCCTGCAAACGCTGTGTGTGGGGGGAGCAGAGATGTGTGTATGTCTGCAATTCTTTGTGAAAGGAATGGCCATTTTGAAGACTGGGATAGCACACTAAAAGATGTACGTTCTTCTTTGGAAACACTGATGATGTCAGCACCCTATATATATATATACAGCAGGAGAAGGGAAATCATACAATAATGCGAATAGCATGCTGTGCTAATGCGTCTGTCTCAAGTATCGTAACATAGTTAGGTAGGGGGTTGAATCCTACAAACACTGTGTGTGTGTATGTCTGCAATTCTTTGTGAAAGGAATGGCCATTTTGAAGACTGGGATAACACACTAAAAGATGTACATTCTTCTTTGGAAACACTGATGATGTCAGCACCCTATATATACAGCAGGAGAAGGGAAATCATCCAGTAATGCGAATAGCGTGCTATGCTAATGCATCTTTCTCAAATATCATAGCATAGTTAGGTAGGGGTTTGAATCCTGCAAACGCTGTGTGTGGGGGGAGCAGAGATGTGTGTATGTCTGCAATTCTTTGTGAAAGGAATGGCCATTTTGAAGACTGGGATAGCACACTAAAAGATGTACATTCTTCTTTGGAAACACTGATGATGTCAGCACCCTATATATACAGCAGGAGAAGGGAAATCATCCAGTAATGCGAATAGTGCGCTGTGCTAATGCGTCTGTCTCAAGTATCATATCATAGTTAGGTAGGGGTTTGAATCTTGCAAACAGTGTGTGTGAGAGGGCAGAGGTGTGTGTATGTCTGCAATTCTTTGTGAAAGGAATGGCCATTTTGAAGACTGGGATAGCACACTAAAAGATGTACATTCTTCTTTGGAAACACTGATGATGTCAGCACCCTATATATACAGCAGGAGAAGGGAAATCATCCAGTAATGTGAATAGCGTGCTGTGCTAATGCATCTGTCTCAAGTATCATAACATAGTTAGGTAGGGGTTTGAATCCTGCAAACGCTGTGTGTGTGGGGGGGCAGGGATGTGTGTATGTCTGCAATTCTTTGTGAAAGGAATGGCCATTTTGAAGACTGGGATAGCACACTAAAAGATGTACATTCTTCTTTGGAAACACTGATGATGTCAGCACCCTATATATACAGCAGGAGAAGGGAAATCATCCAGTAATGCGAATAGCGTGCTATGCTAATGCATCTTTCTCAAATATCATAGCATAGTTAGGTAGGGGTTTGAATCCTGCAAACGCTGTGTGTGGGGGGGCAGGGATGTGTGTATGTCTGCAATTCTTTGTGAAAGGAATGGCCATTTTGAAGACTGGGATAGCACACAAAAAGATGTACATTCTTCTTTGGAAACACTGATGATGTCAGCACCCTATATATACAGCAGGAGAAGGGAAATCATCCAGTAATGCGAATAGCACTGTGCTAATGCGTCTGTCTCAAGTATCATAACATAGTTAGGTAGGGGTTTGAATCCTGCAAACGCTGTGTGTTGGGGGGCAGGGTTGTGTGTATGTCTGCATTTCTTTGTGAAAGGATTGGCCATTTTGAAGACTGGGATAACACACTAAAAGATGTACATTCTTCTTTGGAAACACTGATGATGTCAGCACCCTATAAATACAGCAGGAGAAGGAAAATCATCCAGTAATGTGAAAAGCGCGCTGCGCTAATGTGTCTGTCTCAAATATCATAACATAGTTAGGCAGGGGTTTGAATCCTGCAAACGCTGTGTGTGGGGGGAGCAGAGATGTGTGTATGTCTGCAATTCTTTGTGAAAGGAATGGCCATTTTGAAGACTGGGATAGCACACTAAAAGATGTACATTCTTCTTTGGAAACACTGATGATGTCAGCACCCTATAAATACAGCAGGAGAAGGGCAATCATACAATAATGCGAATAGCATGCTGTGCTAATGCGTCTTTCTCAAGTATCATATCATAGTTAGGTAGGGGTTTGAATCTTGCAAACAGTGTGTGTGTATGTTTGTGTATGTCTGCAATTCTTTGTGAAAGGAATGGCCATTTTGAAGACTGGGATAGCACACTAAAAGATGTACATTCTTCTTTGGAAACACTGATGATGTCAGCACCCTATATATACAGCAGGAGAAGGGAAATCATCCAGTAATGAATAGCGGCTATGCTAATGCATCTGTCTCAAATATCATAACATAGTTAGGTGGGGGTTTGAATCCTCCATACGCTGTGTGGGGGGGCAGGGATGTGTGTATGTCTGCAATTCTTTGTGAAAGGAATGGCCATTTTGAAGACTGGGATAGCACACTAAAAGATGTACATTCTTCTTTGGAAACACTGATGATGTCAGCACCCTATATATACAGCAGGAGAAGGGAAATCATACAATAATGCGAATAGCATGCTGTGCTAATGCGTCTTTCTCAAGTATCATATCATAGTTAGGTAGGGGTTTGAATCTTGCAAACAGTGTGTGTGAGAGGGCAGAGGTGTGTGTATGTCTGCAATTCTTTGTGAAAGGAATGGCCATTTTGAAGACTGGGATAGCACACAAAAAGATGTACATTCTTCTTTGGAAACACTGATGATGTCAGCACCCTATATATACAGCAGGAGAAGGGAAATCATCCAGTAATGCGAATAGTGCGCTGCGCTAATGCGTCTGTCTCAAGTATCATAACATAGTTAGGTAGGGGTTTGAATCCTGCAAAAGCTGTGTGCGTGTGTGGTGAGGGCAGGGATGTGTGTATGTCTGCAATTCTTTGTGAAAGGAATGGCCATTTTGAAGACTGGGATAGCACACTAAAAGATGTACATTCTTCTTTGGAAACACTGATGATGTCAGCACCCTATATATACAGCAGGAGAAGGGAAATCATCCAGTAATGCGAATAGTGCGCTGTGCTAATGCGTCTGTCTCAAGTATCATAACATAGTTAGGTAGGGGTTTGAATCCTGCAAACGCTGTGTGTGTGGGGGGCAGAGGGTGTGTATGTCTGCAATTCTTTGTGAAAAGAATGGCCATTTTGAAGACTGGGATAGCACACTAAAAGATGTACATTCTTCTTTGGAAACACTGATGATGTCAGCACCCTATATATACAGCAGGAGAAGGGAAATCATCCAGTAATGCGAATAGTGCGCTGCGCTAATGCATCTGTCTCAAGTATCATAACATAGTTAGATAGGGGTTTGAATCCTGCAAACGCTGTGTGTGGGGCAGGGGTGTGTGTATGTCTGCAATTCTTTGTGAAAGGAATGGCCATTTTGAAGACTGGGATAGCACACTAAAAGATGTACATTCTTCTTTGGAAACACTGATGATGTCAGCACCCTATATATACAGCAGGAGAAGGGAAATCATCCAGTAATGCGAATAGTGCATTGTGCTAATGCGTCTGTCTCAAGTATCATAACATAGTTAGGTAGGGGTTTGAATCCTGCATACGCTGTGTGTGGGGGGGCAGGGATGTGTGTATGTCTGCAATTCTTTGTGAAAGGAATGGCCATTTTGAAGACTGGGATAGCACACTAAAAGATGTACATTCTTCTTTGGAAACACTGATGATGTCAGCACCCTATATATACAGCAGGAGAAGGGAAATCATCTAGTAATGCGAATAGCGCACTGTGCTAATGTGTTTGTCTCAAGTATCATAACATAGTTAGGTAGGGGTTTGAATCCTGCACACGCTGTGTGTGGGGGGTCAGGGATGTGTGTATATTTGCAATTCTTTTTGAAAGGAATGGCCATTTTGAAGACTGCGATAGCACACTAAAAGATGTACATTCTTCTTTGGAAACACTGATGATGTCAGCACCCTATATATACAGCAGGAGAAGGGAAATCCAGTAATGTGAATAGTGCGCTGCGCTAATGCGTCTGTCTCAAGTATCATAACATAATTAGGTAGGGGTTTGAATCCTGCAAATGCTGTGTGTGGGGGGGGGCAGGGATGTGTGTATGTCTGCAATTCTTTTTGAAAAGAATGGACATTTTGAAGACTGGGATAGCACACTAAAAGATGTACATTCTTCTTTGGAAACACTGATGATGTCAGCAATTCTTTGTGAAAAGAATGGCCATTTTGAAGACTGGGATAGCACACTAAAAGATGTACATTCTTCTTTGGAAACACTGCAAATGTGTGTGTATGTCAGCAATTCTTTGTGAAAAGAATGGCCATTTTGAAGACTGGGATAGCACACTAAAAGATGTACATTCTTCTTTGGAAACACTGATGATGTCAGCACCCTATATATACAATAGGAGAAGGGAAATTATCCAGTAATGCGAATAGTGCACTGTGCTAATGCGTCTGTCTCAAGTATCATAACATAGTTAGGTAGGGGTTTGAATCCTGCAATTGCTGTGTGTGGGGGTGGGAGTGATGTGTGTATGTCTGCAATTCTTTATGAAAGAATGGCCATTTTGAAGACTGGGATAGCACACTAAAAGATGTACATTCTTCTTTGGAAACACTGATGATGCCAGCATCCTATATATACAGCAGGAGAAGGGAAATCATCCAGTAATGCGAATAGCGCGCTGTGCTAATGCGTCTGTTTCAAGTATCATAACATAGTTAGGTAGGGGTTTGAATCCTGCAAATGCTGTGTGTGGGCGGTTCAGTGATGTCTGTATGTCTGAAATTCTTTTTGAAAGGAATGGCCATTTTGAAGACTGGGATAGCACACTAAAAGATGTACATTCTTCTTTGGAAACACTGATGATGTCAGCACCCTATATATACAGCAGAAGGGAAATCATCCAGTAATGCGAAAAGCGCGCTATGCTAATGCGTCTGTCTCAAGTGTTATAACATAGTTAGGTAGGGGTTTGAATCCTGTAAACACTGTGTGTTTTGGGGGAGTCAGGGACGTGTGTATGTCTGCAATTCTTTGTGAAAGGAATGGCCATTTTGAAGACTGGGATAGCACACTAAAAGATGTACATTCTTCTTTGGAAACACTGATGATGTCAGCACCCTATATATACAGCAGGAGAAGGAAAATCATCCAGTAATGCGAATAGCGCACTGTGCTAATGTGTCTGTCTCAAGTATCATAACATAGTTAGGTAGGGGTTTGAATCCTGCATATGCTGTGTGTGTGGGGTGGGGGCAGGGATGTGTGTATGTCTGCAATTCTTTGTGAAAACAATGGCCATTTTGAAGACTGGGATAGCACACTAAAAGATGTACATTCTTCTTTGGAAACACTGATGATGTCAGCACCCTATATATACAGCAGGAGAAGGGAAATCATCCAGCAATGCGAATAGTGTGCTGTGCTAATGCGTCTGTCTCAAGTATCATAACATAGTTAAATAGGAGTTTGAATCCTACAAATGCCATGTGTGCATTTGTCACACAGTTTGTGAATGTGTTGTGTGTTTTGCTTTCATTATTGTATGACATATTATTATAACAGTAATTGCCATGCATGCATTCGGTATGTGTTTGCCACATACAGATATGTACCTGTGACCTATAATAGTTCCCATGTGTGAAGCCTGCCCCACATGAATACAGTTGTTACCTTTGCCGCCATGTGCCGCAGCTTACCAGACCTTAGGCCATACATGTATGTTGGTGACAATGCAAGCTACTGCACTGATCTGTGTCCTATGCCAACTATGTGACACACACCCATGAAAGCTTTGATAGATTAATGTGGGTGACGGTTCATGTCTGCAGTATATGTCAGACATGTTAAAACACAGCAAAGTCTGTTAGTGATGTCCATCCAGTGTAGGTGTATGGCAACTGTTGCCAATATGCATACAGACACCTTATTGCTTAGGTGATACACAAAGAGACTGCAGAATACATTTGGAAATGTGAATATCACAGGATAGACAAGATAACACCTGTCCACATGTACACACCATTACCCGTTCTACATGGGTATCCATATTCATCCAAGACACCCACACCTCAAGACTGGTGGCAACGCACGATGCATCGGAGACCATCCAGGTGCAATTAACCATAGGCAAGACTGCTCTGCAAATTGTAGCATGTTACAGGCCACCCTCACAAACTCAGGAACCTCACATGGCCTTCCTGAAAACACTAGAGGGGATAAATGTATCACCAAACACCATCATACTAGGTGACTTCAATTACCCTAATATAGACTGGGAACACTACTCAAGCCCAAACACCCTAGCCCAAAAGTTCCTGGAATTCATAAACTCAAATGCCATGGAACAACTAGTCACCATCCCCACAAGAGGAGAAAACATACTTGATCTCATCATCACGAACATGGGAGCACAATGTTCAACACCAGAAGTATACCCCTCACTGGTGAGATCAGATCACAAACTAATCTCGCTGGAGGTCCTCATCCCACCCCACCTGAAATAAAAGACCACAGTAAAGAACTTCTCGAAAGCCGACTTCACACTTCTAAAGACTAGTGTGGTCTCCTTTAAGGCCCCCGAGCCGATGGAAAACAGTACTCAAGCCGCTGAATCACTTACAAATGCCTTCTACCAGCACCTGCAGGACTGCATGGATAAGGCAATCCCAAGCAAAACAAAGACTCTTTGTACCAAAGGCAAGCGTCCAGTCTGGTGGACCCCAGCCATAAACAAACTCTACAACAAAAGGAGGAAGCTACTACAAGATAGAGCAAAATCCTTAAAAGGTAAGACACCCTTGATCACTATAAGTAAAAAACTAAGAGCTCTCATAAAATCATCCAAAGCAAATTTTGAGAGAAAAATAGCTCAAAAGACAATCATAAGGCCTTCTTTAGCTATAAGAAACCTGGGAGGAAACTCCCAGATATGCTCAGAACTAGTTCAAAATGATGTGAAGATTACTGATCCTACAGACATTGCCAACATACTGGCTGACAGGTTCAGTGCAAACTTCTCCTCCCCCCCAAAAGGAGAGATATCTATACCAAGCGATTGCAGCACCCCAAACATCTACAACGCCCAAGTGAGAACTGCTCTCTCCAAAGCAAAAAACACAGCATCCATGGGACCTGATGGTGTCCCCGACTGTGTGCTCCATGAACTCAACGAGGAATTAAACCCACAGCTAGGACAGCTGTTTAATCATAGTCTTACCTCTGGATACATACTCCAGGGGTGGCGCACTGCAACTGTGGTCCCACTTCACAAAGCGGTGCCTCCACCGACCCTGGAAATTACCGCCCATTAGCTTGACAAGCCTTATCTGCAAAGCCATGGAGGATCATAATGGACCTCATAAATAAAGACATAGGAATTTGCAGACTTTGGATCCATCCCAGTTCGGCTTTGTCAAAGGCAGATCATGCCTTCTAAACTTGGTTGACTTTTTCGAAACAGTCACCAAAGCCATTGATGAGGGAAAGGCAGTCCATACAGCCTACCTCGATCTGGCGAAGGCCTTCGATACAATACCCCACTGGTATCATTGAAAAACTCATCAGCTTAAATGTTAACCCATACATCACAAGATGGGTTGCAAACTGGCTGAGTGACAGAACCCACAGGGTCAGAGTTGCTGGCGCCATGTCAGACTCAAAGCCTGTCACAAGTGGTGTACCACAGGGCTCAGTCCTGACCCACTCTTGTTTGGCATCTACTTTTCCGGTACAAGCAAACACAGGAGGGTTATGGCTGACAAAGTTTGCAGATGACTGCAAACTGGGCGCCATAGAAAACACATCTGACACAGATATCCTTCAGAAGGGTCTCACAGAAACGGATAACTGGTGCCAGAGCCATGGTCTAAAGTTAAATGCCAAAAAATGCATAGTCATACCCTTCGGGAAAAACAAGGTTACCCCTAGCTACCAAATAGGTGGCAATCCACTGAGCACAGAAGAAGTTATCAGGGACCTGGGGACCCAGGTTGATAGTAGTCTGTCATTCGACACCCATGTAGCTAAAGTAGTTAGGAAGACCTTTTACATTGCACACCTTATCATGAAGGGATTCTCATCTAGATCAAGGGAGGTCATAGTCTCCCTATACTCATCACTCATCAGACCAATGATTGAGTACAATGCCCCATTCGGAATGTATCTGACCCGACACTTGCAGCAGCTGGAGAGGCCACAAAAGTTCCTCACCAAAAGGATAAAGGGTCTCAAACATCTGTCCTATGCTGCCCGACTGAAAGAACTCCAGCTCTATTCAGTCGCTTATCGCTTGCTCAGAGGTGACCTTTGCCTAACATACAAGGCCATGGCAAACCCAGATTTGATGAATATGCTTCCTCAAAAATCTAGATCCGTCAGAGCCACAAGGGCGGAGACTTAAACCCCGATCGCTATTAATAGGACGTGCTGGAGGGATAGATTCATCACCCAAAGACTCCTATGCTGTGGAATAAAATCCCGGTATATGTGAGGCAGAGCACCTCGCTGGCCTTGTTCAAGAGAAATCTTGACCAATGGATGGGAGATCGCAGATATACCCCAGGGATTACCTCAGTGTCACTGCTCAACAGAGGCACAGCAAAATAATGGGTATAGTTCCCCATACTAAAGGGGTGGCGTAAGCCACAAAACTATGGGCTAGGCTTGTAAATGCCCTCGGGCAGATAGCCTAGTATGAACCTATGAACCTATGAACCTATGATGGGTGCTACCACCTACATGGTACTGTTGGAATACTATGTTAACTACATGCCGATGACAATGCCACAGTAGCATTACAGCAATATATTATGGCTTGGACAACAGGTATCTGTCCGTATGATACCCTTGTGTTGGTTAGGTGTGTCATGAGTAGAATGCATTGTAGGCCACTGTATGTATTTACAGTCATGGATGGACATATCCATAGTGTGTTGGCATGTACATGAGACTGCTATATGCCAAAGGGTATTGTTCCCAGGGATGTGTGGGGCTCAGTAACAATGGCTACTGCTATAGTGTAGTACTGCAGGGATATCACTGACACCAGGTTCCTACGTCTGTGTATCAGTTGAGGAGACACCATGTAATGACCACTGAATGTCAGGCTGTGTATACTACCAGAATGCAGACCATTGACATGTGGAAACCGTATCACCCACAGCATACTGTCAAACCGTGTCATGTTCCATGCTGACTATGTTCACAAATGTACACCTGCAAATCGGTGATGCAAACATCACACATGTACTGTCCACACCCCAACATGTGCAGGCACAGGTACACACAACAGCCATGTGGCACATGTGCAGACAGTACACTTTGGGAATTAACACTGGTGTATACAAAACTGCAATGACAAACATAGTTAATGCATCATGCATGCTCGAATCTACCCTCAACAATATCATTACACTGTACTGTTAACAACATGATAATACTACAGTGCTATGTAGTCACCCTGTGCATCAGTACCATGCTATCCTGTTCCAGCATCAATGTTACAGATGGCAGGAGGTGGCACAGTTTCATCATATGCACAGGGTGTGTACTTGGTTTGCCAGAGTCTGCCATTGACACATCCAGTCGACATGTATGTGTGTGTGTGTGTTTGTGTGTGTGTGTGTTAGTGAGGGACAACAGTACAAGATTGGGCAACGTTGCTGCGATGTGTGTGTATGTGTTAACCCTAGGTGTTAGCATTATGTGTGTGTGTATGCATGCACACAGTTCCACCATGTGGCTGCCATATACGGGTGTTTGTGGACAGCCACAGACTCTAACTGCCAGATCATACAGGTCACTGTCTCTGGCCACGGACACGGTACCTGTGCCTGGCAGGGGTGCTACGGACAGTATCAGGTACTAAGCCAGACTGGGTACTGTCATCAGAAGTAGTGGGTTGTTGACTGGACACATGTCCCTACTGGGACTGTCCAGAGCCACGTGCATGTGGTCTTCTAGGACGGCCTACTGACAGCACAGACACAGCATTGCTGGGGCTGGTACTGGCACTATGGAAGCGGCTGCGGGTTTGTTGTTGTCCGCGACGACTGGCAGCTGAAAATGTTGCTGGCAGACATCCACGTCGACGCCTTAACCATCCTGCACTGTCCTGGCCCCTGGACATGTAGTTGTGGAACAGATCTAATGTGTCCCCCCAACGTCTATCAATGACCTCGCTGATGTTACAGATGGCAGACGCAACATCATGCATAGAGTCATTCATAGCAGTGCGATGTGCTCTAAGCTCCCTCAGACCCTGTCTGGTGTACCGTTCCATACGTGCCTGTATTACAGCCTGGAACATAGCTGAGGTTGATAGACCTCTGTGGGCATGTCTGACAGGGGCAGTACGACCACGGATGCTCGCACGAGAACCCCTGGACATCTGCCTGTGTGGTACCATGTCAGGAATCTGGCCATGGCTGCTGTGAGGGGATGCATGTGCCAATGATACCACACTACCCTGGTCAATGCCCACTGTATGCTGTCCCTCAGCTAAGGACATTGGTGACAATGGATGTATCGGCAGGATGACTGTGTGCATTGATGGGGTTGACTGCTGTGTACTGTCAATTGGATGACCAACGACAGACCCTGTCACACCTCCCTGTGCCATTACACATGTATCATCATTTGCACTATCCCCAGCAGTGGCTTCAGGTTCCCTGCTGCACTCCACCAGGGCAACATCAGAACCTGTGAGAGCAAGATAGGAAACAAAGTTTACAAATGTGTACATGATATTAGCACACAGGCACACATGCACAGAGGCACACATGCACACAGGCGCACATGCACACAGGTGCACATGCACACATGCACACAGGTGCACATGCACACATGCACACAGGCACACATGCGCACATGCACACAGGCGCACATGCACACATGCACACAGGCGCACAGGCACACAGGCACACATACACACATGCATACAAGCACACAGGCACACAGGCACACAGGCACATTCCTCAGTACAGCAGATACAAACACAGACACACCTGCAATCAAACACATACACAGTACTGTTTTAGGGTGGGTGACCGTTTCACAAGGAAAAACATCACTGCACACGTGTCAGCATGCAGGTTATGTGTTGCACAGGAACATGCAGTGCAAGTGTAGACAGCCCTTGTTAATAACAGTATACGTGTACTTGATGCTTGTGTGTAGTTGTTCAGTGATTGTCTCCACCCTGGGACACAATGTGTACAAGGACAT
This sequence comes from Protopterus annectens, assembly GCF_019279795.1. Lineage (NCBI taxonomy): Eukaryota > Metazoa > Chordata > Ceratodontiformes > Protopteridae > Protopterus > Protopterus annectens. Next base: position 372,739,440 of record NC_056732.1, on the reverse strand, counting down.
TACAATGTTGTGCAAGTGTTACAAGCTGTGGGTGCATAGATTTGCACACACACACACACACACACACACACACACACACACACACACACACACACACACACACACACACATGACGGTGCTACACAATAACAGCTATGTGTACTTTTGTGGTCAGTGGAACTGGATGTGGTGTAGTAACGTGAGCCATGATCAACATGCTTCTTGTGGTCAGTCAACAATAATAATGTGTGCCAAACAGGCAGCTAGCATGCTGTACCTGAAGTGCAGTAACATGACTACATCCACAATTACACAGCCACTTGTTACATGGGTGTGTAAGGTGGCCAATAGTGAGCATTGCCTAACATGAATGTATTATTTGTTCCAGACTGTTGCACAAAGACATGATAGGCCTCTACCCCTCAGGTATATTATGTGTGCTGCGTAGATAAGTGGGATGCTGAAGGCTGGCCATACAGCAGATGTCATAATTGGACATGTGTAGCAGGCTAAGGTGTACTGTGTATGCCAAACATGTGTGTGTTGTGTACATGTATATCTGGTGTGCCTATACAATGTCCAGTACTGTGTTGCCAGACATGTGTGTCATGCTCTGTGTATTGCGTGTGAGTGAGGCAGCTACTGAGAATAATGGGATATGCATAGTCTCACAGCAAACATGCACAGCATGCATTATGTGTAGGTGTGCTACATGTGCACACACTACACCTCCATATGACATGCACATGTCATTAGCAATAGTATTGTTATTACACACTCACCA